>NW_011967205.1:1062184-1082463 GCF_000949405.1 Vollenhovia emeryi
TTCGTAACTCTAATCTTTTACGAATTTTATCTCGCTTAACTAAAAATCACAATTAGCCATTCTATCTGTATCCAAGATATTAGAGTAATACTAATCAATTCTCTCAATTAGTTCTGTCGATATTCAGTAACGCAAAGATCATTTTCACTTAAGTGGCAATAACCGAAATGTTAAGTTGCTTAACTACATAAAAAAACGGTCAAAATTTTTCCCAGAGTAGAGTTACGAACAATCCAAATAATTCGATTACTAATGGTGGGCCCCAAAATGGGTTGTAACTGACATTTTTTTTCCCAGAGTAGATTAAGAATTCTAAAACTCAAAATAAAATAACTCCATTTTCGAAATCGAATGCGAAAAAAATGGGGCCGATCTTGTTCTCAGTGAATTACTTTAAAACATCTGATGACTCATTTTTGATCCGCATTTGGTCACCTTACCCTATTAGCTCCATATAGAAGACTCTATCTTTCTACAGTGTTATGTATGCACTTAAACAAATTGCGCGCAACGTTTCGCAAAGATTTTATTGCCCCGTGTCGTTTCGAAGATCGGATAGAGAAAGAAAGAGAAAGAAAGCACGATCGGACTTTAATTGGTATGTAAATCGCGTTACACACCGCGACTCGCACACACACGCGAGGGGGACGACACGCATCCGATGCAAATAGTCAGATAGGAACAGAGTGGGCTTATCGTTTATGCGTGCTTGTACTCGTTGGGCTTTACCATATATTATCCTCCACACCGATATCTGTCTAAATCGAGCGACTCTCCCGCCGTATCGATTTTCGCATCGAATGTTCCCTCCAAACGTATCGTCCAAAGTGATTTCTATCGCTTCCGGGCCAACTTGCGCGTTTAATCGTATCCCCACGATGATTTATTTCCTCATTCTAGTTTTTAGTTCGCAATTCGTACCGTCCGTATTTTATTTACAATCGCGCAGAGCGTGCGATTAGCGAATGATTCTACGCTTGTTTCTCTATAGTCAGCATAGACATAGACCGAGCGCGAGGCGTGAAATCTCAAGATTTAAGTAGAAAGAAACTAACAATAGATACCGTGCACCTTTCTCTCTCTAAGGCCCAGTTTCACAGTAGCTAGTTAGCTTAACTAGTTGTTAAGTAGCGATGAAGATACGAATAAAGAGAGAGGCGACACAGAATCTATCCTTTTCTACCTGATCTCCATTGCCTACGTAACTCAGCACTAAACCTTTTAAAAAAAAAGTAATTATAACGAATGTAAATTTATACTTGTTCACATAATTATTAAAGATCTCATACCGTTTGTTTGGCCAATATCACTATGGCAGTAAGCTGCGTACATACAAGCAAGAGAGTCATTACACTGTACATTATTACAAATTAATAAATATTGCGAATAAATAAATATTGTGTAAACAGATATAAATTTGTAATAGAGTTTATTATTTACTTTCGTTGTAATTACTTTTTTTAAAAGGTTTAATGCTGAGTTATATACGATTTCAGATTACTTGAAAAGGGTCCAAATCCGGAAACGCTGTAGTGTTTTTTTAAATAAAAACATTGGCCAGTGTAGGTCGTTAAAAAATTACTTATCATTGGTTTTAAACTGCTGGCGATGTTAAATCTATTTATATAAAAATTATACTGCTTAATTTGTTTTTTCAATGCATATCATATCGACCACGTAACGTGTCTCGTCGACGCTCACATCGCGTCCGTGTGTTTCGGCAAAAGCGCGTGGTTTCAACCATTGGAAATTCGAGAAACCGGATCTCGCGCGCGAAGGTATGAGGAAGGGACGAAAAGTGGAAATATGAAAGTCTCCGTTTTCTCCCGGCGCCCTTTTCTCCTCGGGTTAGAGCTACTTCGCATCCAATTCCGTTCACCTCTTTGCTCACGGTAACCAACGCCAGAGTCGCATTTCCACGTTTCGTCACCTTTTCGCGCTATATTACGTACGACAAAGCGCGATGATCCGTGATATTCTTTGTACGATCCTCGAAAAGTGACTAATTTAATTAGCGGTTAAGGTAAGTAGCCGAGTTAACAACGAACGTTTCCCGTGGCGTAGAACATGAAGTTGTACACGGAAAGAATTTTATCTTAAAATTTATCCGGAAAATCATGTGCGACAACATGGCATTTAGAAAAACTTTGAGCTTTCTGAAAGTTTACCGTACATTTTACTAGTAAAATTTCGAAAAACTCGCATAAAATTCTTCAGAGCGCCGTGTTGTCCCACAATTACGTAATTTACAGGACAAATTTTAAGAGAAAATTTTTCAAAGTGCCGCGTTGTTCCACAATTACATAATTTTCGGGATAAATTTTAAGAGAAAATTCTCTCCGTGTATACTCTCGTGTTATATTGCAATTTCAAAAATATTGCTGCAATAATGTAAATGTAATAATTAACGAACCGACAATGCAAGCGTCAAATTTCCATTTATGTCGTCAATTGTGCGTCTTTCCTGCACGCATTATCAGAACCTTCATCGATTAGCGCGTGGCTGCGAGCGCAATAAGAGCAGAGAACATCTTTACATTACGAAGGAGTGAAATTTATTAGAGATTATCAACGGCGGAACAAAAACCTACGTGCGTTTACCTTAGTGTGATTGCCGAGGGTAGCTAGGAACGAAATTTGTTTGCCGCGAGCCGGCGGAGTTTCGCCCCGCTGGAACAACGAGAGCGGGTCCAATGAGATCTCAATGAGATTAAAAAGTTGTCAACTGCTCTTTCCTTCCTTCATCCCGGCTATTCCCCGCTTTCCCTTTATCCCTGGCACGTTCCCGTTTTCGCGCCACTCCCGGGAAACTTTGCTAGTTAGAATTTCTCATAGCACGTCCTGAAAAGAAACCGTTCCCCGTTGCTGCTACCGCATCGAAGTCAAGCTCGGGGAATGCACCACCTGATAATAGCGCTCGAGACACTGCCTGTCCGCATTTCCCCTCGAATTACCAATGTCCTGGTAGCACGAAGAAAGGGGAAGGAGGAAAATAGGAGACGCGGCAGATATTCCAATTTGTAGTTGGCAATCAGCAAAATGGAAAACAATTCTTCAGAATGTTGGTGATCGTCGTAATTAAAATGAAGTTAAAATAATGTTCCAAAGACATGTTTACGTCCTGTCGTAAGAGAAGTTAAAAACGTTCACTGAGATCATCTTTGCGGACGTAATGTGTGGATACATTAATTACATACATTTTTTAAATACCAATTCCAAGGATGTAAATAACGTTAAAATCGTTCGCGCATAAAAAAACAATGCGACACAAATATTCATTAATATCTCGGTTTATTAACGTACATTGTCGATCGCGCGCCGTTGACAAATGTACCTCGGTTTAAACACTTATTAACGAAGGTTTGCACTTGATGGCGAGACGCATTTAATCCGTACCAGCGGAATATTATTTATAATAACTCGCATAATTCATAGAGCCATCTGATTCATTAATAACCCGTGCACTTCTCAAGTATTTGTGTGCTAAATGGGTGATGCAACTTCAATCGAATGCATTAAAGAATCTACCGTTGAAATTAGCTTTAAATTTATTACCATGCAAAAGCACTTTATGTCGATATGTATATTTTAACATGTTAATACGTTCCTACAGCATTTATGGCATACGTTGATGCTCTTTGGGTTGAACATCCGCGCGATATTCAACCCAAGGAACATCGCGACACGAGAGATTTTTAAATATATCGCGACCCAGTTTCGGGAAGTAGGATTAATCACTTAGCGAATGCACGTACGCCCCGCCGCTCGGTGGGTGGTCCAATCCATCTCGTGAGACTCGCAAGGAGATCGCGAGACCGCGAGACAAACTAAACGCCGGTAGTGCAAACTGAGGCTACGGCGACGCCTTTGAAGACGAGACCAAAGTTCTGTTTGCGGACACATTTCCGCGCTCGCGTGTGCCGTGACGTATGTTCAAAGCAACGCACATTGACGGCGACTCTTATCTTATCTCCGATCCGCGCGTTATCGGAGCCAAAAACTTGGCTCCCCAAATAATTACATATTTAGCCGCGGTTAATGTGCAGACGTAACAGCCAATGCAGTGAGCGCTACTCGCCCTCGATTCTATCGAGGGCTAGGGCCACAATTAGACAATTAGATCAATTTGCTCACCGGAACAATATGGGTCGTCGATTGTGTTATTTTAATTGACAAACATAACCTGGATTCGAGAATTAAAGCGGAACGTTAAAAACTTATTAAACCGACAATCAAGTTAGGGTAGTTCTTTCCCAACTATGCTAGTCAAAATGAGACTCGATAATAAAGTTCAATAGACAATGAATTCTTTTATACTAAATTCAAGAACAGATTTTTAAACACTATTGCTCCTCTTAGAATATTAAAAACCGATAAAATGCGATAAATTGTGAAAAGATATTTTAATTATTATAATGGAAAATCAGTTACGATATAAAGGGCGTTTTATAAAAAAGAATGTGTTAGAGCAGAAGCGAAAATGCAAACTTAACCAAAGAACAAAGAGAATGGCATAACCTACGTTGCCACATCCGCACAGCATTACCGTGCACGAAAAAGTTAACCTAGCCAAATTTTTCTTTGGATTTATCATACTCCGATACCGTACGGTCAGCGTCGTTGAAATTTAAACGTGCACTTCTTTAAACATTCAACTACTTTTGCTCGACTTTTTATTTCAATCCTTGTTATAGATTTTTTGCTACTGACAAATACATGTCCAAGTGTCAGGTTCTCTACCTTCAGCAGCCAATAGCGATAAGCGAAATGTTAACTTAAGTGACTATATCTCGGAAACTGTACGGTAAATCAAGCCCAAATTTTACACGCATACGTATTAATATCTAAATTAGTTTTGCTGCAAGTTTAAAGAAAATCCGTAACTTCATCATTTTTGACCTAACTACCTTAAAATTAATTGTGTAGAGAAAGAAAGTCAAGTCGATAATAAAAAACAGGAGTAAGAGGCTACAAAATTCTCGCGAACGATGTCAACTTATGGGAAAGGACGCGATCACGCGGAGTTGGATCAACAATTTGCGCGACTAACCGTACGAAAGACAGAAGAATCATTCTCATACACGGCCACATGTGTGTACGCACGTGCGGAATCGTTTCAGGCATGTAACGAGCGGAGAGTAAGGAGGGAGCACATTGTACGACTGTGCGATAAAAAATATATTTGCCGTCCCAGTTTGCTCCGGTTGGCGTAGTACGGCGAAAGCTCTTCAGTAAATCCAGCTTAAAGCAGCTGTGTAAACGTTGACCTATATTACAATCACGGCGCCCGGAGCGTCCGCCAGTAGCAGTAGCGGCATCACCGCCACCACCATTGGCATCAGCATCGCCATCAACGAGCGGCACGGTCAGGACGGGACTACAAAGTAACCCGATGTAACAGCACGCGGGAGAAACGTGTACGGTTGGCCCGAGTACTAAATACGAGTCACAATTATTTCTTATCGCGACATCCACTCTGACGATCCGGCCGCCAAGGGGCCCTTCAAAGGTCGCTTCTCTTGTATCGGTACCAGTAGTAATCGTCCCGGTAGCCCGCACAAACACGAAACTCGCGCCCTTAATTAATGCCCCCGTCCGGACGTAGTCTGTGGCAGCGACTATCCTTTAACTTTTGAAATAGTGCAAACTCGCGCGAAAGTTTTTGGCCGCTGATTATATTACGAGGTCTTACCGCGGTATTTATGGGCGCTGAAGTTAAACTGGACGATGTATAAGACATCGATCGAGAAGAACGTAACTTTAATGGCTTTACATAAATAAATGTTTCAACAGTCGCGACATAAATATTCTTTTAGCAAAAATTTCGAGTACACATCTTTTATTCAGCAAACACAATAATTAAATGTTAATCAAAACTCTCGTAATTTCAAAAGCGTAAATTACATTGGAAGTAAAATAATTTCACGATATTTTGGTATTTCGTAGCATTCCGTAAACTGCGATGCACAAATTGCACGAATGTGTTTTAACTGTAACAGACTTTTCCGTTATTTACTTACTTATTTATTTACATTCTGTAGTAATCAATCCTGCTAATTAATCATCTTGCAATACGCGTGTATCCATCAACATTGCACTCGCGAGTCCGTCTTTTTTTTTCTCCCCGGAGCCGCGGCGCGTTTACACTCACGCACACTCGGACGCGTTGTACAGACATCGGAGAGATCAGAACGTGCCGTGAGAGGAGAATCTCGCATGTCGTGAACAAGGGCTTCACTTTATTTCTCCAGGCGGCTTCATCACCGAGATGACTATCGTCTAATCTTCTGATTGTGAGAGAACGACTACACTGCGGAAACGATACGGGATAAGCCGGGCTGGACGTACGTAAAGAAAAATGGTACAACTACTGCGCAAGTAGTCCGCCTCCACGACCATCCACCTCCGCCAGCCCAACTCCCTGGCCCGCTATCTATGGTCCGAGGGTTGGGTGGTAAAAGCGGAGAGACACTTAAAGGATTTACGGGGCTGAGAACTCTAGACTCCGCTCGGATCGGCTCGAGAAGTACGGGCGAAACTAAGTGCACGCTTAAGAAGGAAAAAGAAGGTAAACGAGGACGCGATGTATATACGGTCAATTCTCCGTTGTCAAGTTAAACTTCCGATATGTGCTCCGTAATGTTTGAACGGGTGTCAATTCCCTCGCGATTAGTTCATGTCACTCGAAGATACATCTTAGGCAGGAAGACATACGTAAGTATGCACGTTAATTAGATAAATAAGAAACAAGGAAAGGTGTCAAGGGGGTAACCACTAGCCAAAATGTTGTCCCACCGATTACATGATTTTATCTGATTACAAATTATCTCATCTGATTGTAATTTTTTTTTGAAAATGAGAACGAGCAGAGAAAATGTTCAAGTTTAATGTTAATTAACAACATTAGTATTTTTTTTACCATACCTGGTATTTTTACTAATACAGAAAATTTATTGCGAAAAATATTACCTCAGCCAGGTAATATTTAAACCTGGACCTCCCTACACTCTAGGCCAGTGTCTTACCAATTCGACCACCGAGGCATATGATAATACTTGTCGCAACAACCGTATGTCTTAAAATTTTAAATCGCGTGTTCGACAATTCTGCGTACGGCCGACAACCCGTATCGGCGCGCAGTTCAAAGCCGAAAATATACGCGTAGATCTTTATACTGTTATTGCGACATGTATCATATGCCTCGGTGGTCGAATTGGTAAGACGCCCGCCTAGAGTGTAGGGAGGTCCAGGTTTAAACCCTGGCTGAGGTAATATTTTTCGCAATAAATTTTCTATATTATTAAAAATGCCAGGTATGGTCAAGAAAATACTGACGTTGTCGCTGGCGACACTGAAGAATTCTTATTAGTTAATGTTAATTGTCTAACGAGTGATGAAACTTGAAAATGAAGACAAAACGATTACACGGGAATTTCCAAAACACTGTCCCACGATTACATCAAGTGGGTTACCCCCTTGAAATGTGTACGGCAAGTGTAATTGAGGGAGGATAAACGCGAAATAAATGTACTCTAAGCCGCAAGGTACGCCGGCAAGCGATGCACTTTAGAGTACTGGAAAATGAAAAGCTCTAATATTTGCCGATAAAAACCAAATATTTGGACGCACAGCATACATGGTAAGTGGCGTTATTTCGAAGGAGGAATAATAAAAGCCCGATAAACTGCAGCCTATTGTGCGCTAGCTTGACTATCGTTTGAGAGGACGGCCCTTGCATCACCGGCATTGTTGTGGGCTGTAACACAAAGCTTGCCTTCTCTCACTCCCTCGGCACCCCATGCCACCTCGCGCACCGCACCCGCTTCTCCCTTTCCCATTCTCATTTCTCGGGGGTTGCCTGCTGCCGAAGGGGATAACTCGTTCGTTGCAACGACGAAAAGAGCATTACGGACGGTAACTTGGCCGCAATGTAATTTTCCTTACAAGAAATTGCAGAACAAAGCATTAATTCATTTCCAGCTGTACGATAGCGGGCAGCCGAAAACACTTGCCGGAGTAATTTAGAATCGTAATGCCGTTGGATTTTTATTTTCGTAACGTCCGCAGAATTTCCGTACGTAAAAAAAAAGAGGCACCCGAGTACATCCGCGAGAGTCGAGAGCGCGATATCTCCACGTGTTTAAGCGCAAGCCGGACGTAAAACCAAGCAATCCCTCCAAGTTAGAGGAGAGAAGTTCGCTACTTTATCTCCCGCGATTCTGAGGAAGAACTCACTTCATTGGTTTCGTGAGATGCTGCGAGACCGGCTAAGTCGGTGCTAACGTAGGAAACTCGGTCGAGCGCGGAGCAAAGTCTGATGCCTTCTCTCCCCGGCGAACACGGCGCAATGAGCGAGGATAGAAGAGGAGAAGGGGGGGAGGCAGAATCTCTTTTTACCATTTTCCCCGACTTCGTCGTAACGAAGCGTTTACATTGCACATGTACAACATCGGCGGTGTAACAGACACCGAGCAGGCGAATGCGTGGGCGTGGAGAGAAAGGTCTCGCAGCCAAGACGGCCAAAGCCACTTGAGCATTCCGCGTGAAGCCACGTGGCGGTATTAAGGCCTCGCTAATGCACCCACCGCGCGTGTGTACCTCGTGCAAAATTGTTGGCGCGTTTACTTTGTGCCGGTCCGGGATTCTGGAGCTCGCCTGCCGTCATGTTGTGCACGAAAAAAAAAAGGACCAACTAATGAGAAACGAGCGAGCGCACGCGCGTGTACAAGCTTATGAGCGTACGAGCGAAAAATACTCAAAAAAATTTTCCCCCTTTTGACGGATATGTGATATGTGAACTCGAAATAGTTGGTTTCCCCAGCGCGGAATAACAAATTTCAGACGTTACACAATGAGAGGCAATATTTTTGCAAACACACAGCGTTGTCGCGCACACGTTTAGCTTTGCAAATTTTATCTTTAAACGCCATTAATCGTATTCAAATGTAGGTACATTCCTGCGCGGCAATATCTGACAATTATTCCTACGCAAATGTCGAGAGAAATCGTCACAGTAACCGTTTCCTACGCCACGCATGGACAAGCGGAATATGCAATTGAGTAATGGTAATTTGATAATTTATGATAAGTGCCAGCGAAAAATATCAACGCACGGCCCGTGGTTACAATTGACACATTAATTAGGGACAAGCAGCGCACGTGTCTCGTTTGCATATCGCCTTTATCGTCTCCGCATGTACTACCGAGACCGGAACAACGAGAGAGGAAGGTTACGAAGGGGTCGCTGGACCGGCAGAAACTTATAGCAAACCTGGCTAGTACGAGCGGGGCTGAATGCTAAGCACGGCCAGTCGGTTACATTTGCTTGCCGCCCGGCTTCTTAATGAAAACCAACGGCATGGAAACGTCAGGTTTGCTTTGCCTTAAAATTGGAGGCACGACTCGCTTAGCACGGGTATTCCCAACGCAAACGGAATGAGGTTCAAATGCACGGCTAATTCGCTATGCTGTTTTACATCCCATACCTTGCCGGCGATCAACTCTCGTTCTATGCACGCATATCCCGAGCACATTGACGTAAATGGGAATGCATTTACGAAAAATACGTTTGCTTCATCAAATAACGGATCATCGAAACGAATTAAAATTTAACCGACGCTACGTTTCGAACTCTAGAGGGATACGATTCCGTATGAACACGATCTAGCTGCACCGACGGCCAAAATTACATAGACAATTTTTGTTCTAGAGTCCTTCGGTCATTCATTGTCTTTAACGCGAACAGAGGAGGGAAATTGAGTCGATCCTGATGAACGCTGACACGAACGAGCTGCAGCTACAAGCAGTGAAGCGAGCTATAATAGCCTTCACGATTGTCTACTTCATCGTGACTACTTATAAAGCGATAAAGCATCGTCTCGCGAAAAGAACCGTAGCTCGTTTACCTTTTAACGATGGCGAGAGGCGCGGATGCAATAACTCGACGGAAAAGTAACCGGAAGGGCCTCCGTGTTGCTCGTTACGTAGAGTCTACGCTTTTACACTCCCCGATACACTCGGCCTTAACTTTTTACTCTCTTCATCGGCCTTTACGGAAAATTAACGACGGCATGGCGCGGAGCAAGGCGCTCGATTAGAGGCTGAATATTTATGTCCGCCTCCTTTATGCCCTCCCCAGTTTCCGTAGGAGAAAGTGTTTATCCGCGCCTGTCTCGGCAAAAACGCGATGTCTAATTATTTCTCATTATTCCCTCATTCCTGTCAAACTTCATAGCCAACTTTCACTTTCCAAACTTTGCCAAATAACTGTATTTTACGGTGACGCAATAAATCGAGCAAGATTCATAAAGAAACCGAAAGGGACATGCTCTCGTGTCGACTTCAATTGATTGTGAATAGTCGAGCAACAGATGTACAGTGATGCACAGAATGGTTGCGCATTTAGATTCAGATTTACGTTCCAAGACATTTTCTCGGAGGAAAATTTTACTTGATCGGAAACACTCAAAATGGTTTCGGAATGGCCATCAAATCAAATGTTCCTCATTATAAAACAAGTGTCGCAACCATTCTGTCCATCACTGTGCATACAGAAATATGTATATAAGAATGTAAAATCAAATTTTTATAAGCCTTCACGTTATGAATTATAATTGTAGGATCGCATAGAATTAGCAAGCAAAGGATGCGCTTTATTCCTTTTTATTCTTTTTAAGTACAAAATAAAAAAGAGCTTCTCAACTCTCGCTGTCTTACTCTATCAATTCCACGTATCTATGTATATGATTCCTCACTTGGTCAACAATAAATTTTTCCAAAAAATTGCCGTTCTTTCAAATTTATTTTTAAAACTTGTAAAATAAATATTAAAGACTACTCAACTTTTTTGTGTTCTTTTATTGTTAAGATACCCAAGAAATGCAAAAAACCCGACGTAAATGCGTTAATTAGAAATTAAATGGCCAAAAAGTAAAGAAGTTGAGGTGGTAACGTGGGTTACCACCATGCTTCAAAGGGTTAAATTCATCATCTGTTGATTCCACTATGAATGTATTGCCCTTGGAGCGAAATCTGTTTAGTGGAAAATTGTTAGATTGTATAATCGTAGCGAAAAAAGACTTGTGATTGAATTTACTTGTGTTGAAAACCTGCTTTCTCTTATTAGAAACCCATCTTATAATAGAGGACTTTCCTCTATCATTAAATTAAATCGTATTTCACTTAGAATTTTGCTCAAATGTTTATTACACTATCGTTCGCGAAACCGTATGTATGATATGTAAATGTATGCGAGTATTCGTAGTGGAGATCGGGTCCGCGGGTTCGTTAAGCCTAAATGACTGTGCGGATTTGTCATCCCTGCGGGAACGAATATCTCTCGCGTGTCACAGGCCTCCCAGCGACCTCGGAGTGGTCCACGGCGACGTAAAATTCGATGCTGGCGCAGGTGCGTGCACCGCGCGTTATCGACCAGCGATAAACGCTAGACGATACATTGACGTGACACGCGAATACCGAGGACGGCGGTAAGTCGGTCCCCGCCGTTGGACGGCATGATCAAAATGAATGTTCGCGTTGATAGTGCCCGCATCTACGACAAATCGCGATACGATTCGAAAACGATTAGCGCTATCTCGAGTCTGCATTTAACCGCAAAACCGACGACCAGTCACCCCATTCTGTTCTCCCATAGGATACGTCAACGGGCCGTGGATATTCCAGATTCATGTAATATTAAATTTTTTTTTAATGCCAATCATTTCTGCATAGAACCGCCATTCTTCATTATGCCAAGCTTTTCTTTGCTATACTTTTTAATAGACTAGAGATGACCAAACCTAATATGAGACAGTGAGGTCTCTGCTAAATTAATAGGCATTGTCTGTTGGTTCCACCGTAAATGTATTGCCCTTAAAGTGAAATCTGTTTAGTGGAATATTGATTGTTAAACCGTGTAATCGTTGCGAAAAAAGATTTGTGACTGAGAAACCTACTATCTCATATTAGAATCCTATCTCCTAATAGAGGACTTTCCTCTACTTATATTATTTTGTACACGGAGAGAATTTTCTTTTAAAAATCCTAAAAATTGTGTAATCGCGGGACAATATGACATTTCAAGAAATTTTGTGAGTTTTTAAATTTTGCCGTACATTTCACTAGTAATTATATTGTTAGTGTACATTTAACTAGTAAAATGTGTGGTAAAATTTCAAGAAACTCATAAAGTTGTTCAAAACGCCACGTCCCACAATCGCATGATTTTCAGGATAAATTTTAAGAGAAAATTCTCTCCGCGCAGCGAACATTGCGTGAGAATATCAAATATTATAAAAAGAAACGTAAAGCCGCGAAAACACGCGCTACCATGTTACACTCGAATTTCGCTTGACACGGGCGTGCAAGGTGTAATTCCTCGTGCGGTATTCCCGTGCCGATACACTCGCGTATCCTACCCCGTGGGTGCCCACACCCTTCGGGTTCGATCGGGCGTTTCGCGGCGCGATTCGAAGGCGATTAATATTATCCGAAGCTGCCGATACGGCTGGCGCTCCGTCACGGACGAGGAGAGGAGAAAAGGAAGCCGAGGCGGAGGCGTCCGCAGCCGGCAACGAAACCAATAACTATTAATCGAAGCGCCACCGCACATTCAGCAAAGTCGACGCGATTCGAACGCGCAGCAGCCCTCCGATTACCCTTCCCCCCCCCCCATACCCCTCCACCCCCGCGCGCACCCCGGGCGCATCGGGACACGCACGTATTTCAAACGGCGAACGCCACCCTAAACGCGAAGTCGTGTCTCTCTTTACGGCCCTTTCATCTTGCGTCGCTCTTCCCATTAAGCACCACGGCGTAATAGCGTGCTGATTTCGCGATGTACGTATCTCTGGGGGAATATATCTTCAACCCTTCAATTCCAGATATTCCGCGTACCCCCGGAATTATTAGTTTCTCAAAAGTAAACGTAAATGCCTATTCGCACACACTTGCATATACTTGTATGGAACCTATGTAAATTACTTTCAAGTATATTACATAAATATGTAATATGTTACTGTCCAAATGATTTTAATTTTTAAATTTATTGCGAAAAATTTACCTCAGCCAGGGTTTGAACCTGAATCTCGCTCTCACTAGGTGGGTTTCTCGTAAAGTGGATTCACCGTTACAGTCTCGGGGAAATACAATTTTTCTTTAAAGGAGTAAAGTCGCCCCCACCCTGTAACGAATTCGAAGATTGCGATAGTGTTGAAAGAGATCGAAGACCTAAGAGAGGACGGCATTTAGATGAAATACCTGAACCCCGAGTTACGTCTTGCTGTTGCAAAGTGTCTGATGCAGACGGAAGGAACCAGACTGACCGGTTATCAAGAGAACGTACACTGAGAAAAATTTCCATCGGATAAACCAATTAAATAGCGTTTCCGATGGTTAATTTTTCCGAATTCGTTTTCCGACTAAATTAATGGACACATCCGATGAAATTTGATTGATAAACCGATCATATTTTTCTTCGGATATATCCGTTTGTTATCGTATAAATGGATTATCCGATTATATTTAACAGAATATTTTTCTCAGTGTAGATAACATCGTTCCGTGTACCGCTCTTAAACTGTCACACGTAACTCGCGTGGCGACTTCGGCCGCGTTTCTCTCCTTTCCCTAATCAGTAGACTGGCAATCGCACGCACCGAAGTGCGCGGCTGGCTCGAAGATATACGACGAACGAATATCCGGAAGGGGCGGTCTGAAATTCTGGACTCTGTCCGAGAGACCGCGGAACGAGAGAAGGAGAAAGAGAGGGAGCGCGCAAAGCGGCTTTCTATACCTTCGTGAATGTGTACACGTACACGCAAGGTGTACGCGAGGGTGCAACTAACAAGAGACTTTAGAGTACCTCTCGATTATTTCAGATATTAGAGAAGTTTGTCGATATCCATTAGTCCCTTGTAATTCTACAATGATTGTTATATAGAAAGTAATGAAAAAAGCCCAAGTCTAACTAAATAATTAATCACGTTATACTTCATTAAAAAATCGCAAGCCGAAAGAATTTCTTTCCACGATTTTTTGAAGATTTGTACGTACAAATATCTGCGAAAGTATTTAGTTATATTAATGGCTGCATCACAGAGGTATTATACGTTTAATTTACTTACCGTTGCTGCCATGAAGAGATAAGGGGCGGCTTGGAGGGCAGTTGTGGTGGCGTCAGTACACGAGCCATAGCAAACTGCCTTCTGACATTCTGTAACATAAAGTAATAATTTTGCATTAGTAACGCGGTAATATGAAATCAAATTCATCGTGCACATAAGGTGCTTTCAATCGAATGCTCGTAACGCGTTCAAAAGCGTTTATTTCGCCCCGTGCTAAAAATGCTGAGAAAAATGTTGTGCTAGAAAATATTCGCAAGACAAATTTTCGCGCAAAAAGCGTAGTGAAACACGAGCGCGCATATCACGCGATATGTATGTAGAGAATTGAGGAATTCAATTTTGTGCGTACGATATCCGACGCCGAGAGACCGCAAGAGTGGTATTTTTGTTTCGGGGACTGTAACATGGTTTCGCAAGACTGAACAATATAACGCAATAAATGGTGAGAGGGCCTCCAATTTTTGTAAGTGACTTTCACACAACTGCGCCTTGTTTGTAAAGAATATTTTTTAAGTCTCATCACCGAATTATTTACCGACCATTTCTCGATATTAAAAATTGGAATTTCCCGGAATTTTCCGTTTCGGTCACTTGCGGCAAACGCGAATTACACAACCGTGTCGTTACATGAAAATCGATTTCAGCTATTCAGAGACGAATGAGTCCGATGAGAGAGAAAGAGGCAGACAGACAAAGAGAGAGAGAGAGAGAGAGAATACAAGAGTAAGAAAGAAAGAGGAAGGGAAAGGGAGCGGATAATCGTATACTAATTGAAAGCAAATTCGCTCTCGTGTAATTACGCGTTTTAATTTAAAGTCATGCAAAAGCGTTCTCGCGTCGACTCTTTATTCAGAGACACCCGAATAAAGAGTGAGAATATTCGCGAAGAGGTGCCCCTTCATCGCGCGCTTCGCAAGAATTGTGTCGCGTTTACGTGTTCCCGTAATTAAAGAAAAGAGAAAATTACGTCTTTATCTGGAGCCACCAGCATCGTTCAAAATCTCGCCGTGACGATAAAACAAAATTGCCGAAATTCTGGTCGTTCCTTCGCCGGCGCCCGCGCCGATTCGAATTTTATTGGAATTTTATTCGAGATTCCCGTACGGTGTATCGATGCGATTTAACGAATATATTGGATAAAGCGTAGGGAACATCTCGCACGAAACTGTTTGTGGTACGTCAGCTCTATTTAATGTTTCTGCGAAATATCCCAATATGAGAACAAAGCTCTGTTATAATGAACGTATGCCGATGTTACGATAAGAAAGTACAGATATTGCGAATAAAATACAATATCCACACGTACAGCAGATTAATATAAATATCAATTATCGAAGTCACGCGTTATTCGCGTCATATTCGTCGTTCGCATCGACGCGAAAAGTGTCGTCGAAAGCGTCTTACATATTGTCAATCGAACGACAAGCGACTGTCGTAACGTTTGAAAGTATTTCCGTGAGCACATAATTTCAAAAACAATATATTAAATATTCAAAAGCGGCTCTAAATATTACGCAAATTAATGCCGATTTATAAAATATCGTGATAAATTTTCATGACAAATTCATAAACGTTATTACTCGTATAATAAATTATAACGTCATACCGACGAAATAAGCGTCAATAATGCACGTGTAATTTAAACACTGATTTTATCCAAATTGCATCCGCGTTTCATCGCGTCTGACTGCTGTGCGAGAGGCCGCGGAACGGGATCCGCGGTGTTTTCGAGAGAGAGCGTTGGACACTGTGCGCGGAGAGAAAAACTTGAAACCAATCAATCCAATCAAAGACAACATTGCACCCCGCACGTTCGCCCTCTTCGCGCCACTGAACTTGGAGGTTCGCTGCGCCCGGTACAACCCGGCAAATTAACCCAAGTTTCACACGCCCCCGCCAAAACTTGATACCCCTGGCACGGCCAATCAAACTTCGAGTTTCGGTAATCCCCGGGCCAAATACTCCCGTTTACACGTTACAGGTTATGGTATAAGACGGCCCGTTTCCTTGAGTTTCGCCGCCGCTAATACCCGGAGTTTCGGCCGCAAGTTGTCATCCGGTGGCGGCAGCCGGGCTACGATCGCGGGACCGCGATTTTCTTATTCGAGACAGAGGGGGCGAATTGAAACTCACGGGAGCGTCCGTACGACCGTCGAATACATTGTGAACCCTTTTTTTTCGGATCACGTTTGCCGATTTCCAAAGTATAGGGGGTTCTTGTAGAACCTACCATTCGTTAGTCGAGTTAATTAGCGAGAAACGTGTAAATAAAAGAAAGGCCGGGGAGAGGGAGTGGAAGAAGAGTAAAGAGAGGAGAGAGCGGAAAATGCAGCAATCTCTATAAAACTACACGTAGAAGGAAGCCGAAGGACCGAGTTCTAGCAAATGAAATTACTTAAAGCAAACGCATTACTTTTTCAGTGCCACTATCCGATCGCAATGACCGCCCCGGCTCGATTCGAGAGGGTGGCCGCCGATGTGTGTTTCATTCTCCCGTTCTTGCCCGTGGATAGCTTCCATCGGGGTCGTCTCGTAGCCTCCCTCTTCCCGCCGCGCGGTCCCCAACCGAACGCACAGTCACATGCATATGCAAATTTATTCCGCCGGCGCGTTAGTGGGCGCGTCGCGCGACTGTGTCGTGTACAACGCGCGTGTACGTGCGTGCACTTGTACGACGGTGCATCGCCGTGGGCGCGTGTATGCGTGCGCGCTGCCGAGAGCCGTCGTACAGGCCGATCGCGGCGGAGAGGGTCATAAATTAAATGATGTAAATGCTCTGTCCACCCTCTGTCGCTGCGAGCGGAGACGATACACGGGGTTTACCCTCTCGCGTCCACCGCCCTCCCGACTGGTTGCTGCCGCCGCCGCCGCCGCCCCACGGCACCAACAATTCTGACGATCGTCGCCGACCCCCTTGCCTTCACGCTGGACCCCGCCGACTGATTATAATTATCGGGATCTGCACTCCGGTCCAGTCTCGTTCTCGCGCGCGCGGGATGAAAACGAGCGAGAAAACGAGCGTGCTATCTGTTACATTACTCTCGCCAAGTGCGCTGGTGCACGCGATGTTCGAGGCTTATCGCGATTCGCACGAACGTCAAAGGAATCACACGTTACGCGTTGATAATCATATTTTATCTTATCTACGCAGACGTCTGAAATCCGCGCCAGTGTTCATACTCAATTATCCGCGTCATCACTTTTAAATTAACCGAGGAGTGTAGGATTATTACATTATTTTGACATTTGGCTCGATACAATTTCGCGATTACTATTCGCTCGTTCGTTATTTCCTTCCATCATCGAGAAAATTTATTATTTATTTTCTCCCGCTTACTCCTCTCGCGCTTACTTCTTCCCCGGGAAGCTCGCACATTTCGGAAACGAATCGGCACTTAACGGGGTTATACGAAACCTACGTTATCTATTTATTCCTCTCAATATCCGGTTCGCCGATATTTATCTCCTTTCTTTCCATCTTCGACCGTAGCGCGGAAGAATAAGTGCCCGGCAGATTCCCGCCGAGCGATCGATAAGCGCGAGCTCTGACCTGATTTCCCCGACGTTAAGTCGGCGAGGAGAGAACATCGAGTCCCGAAGCCTTCGATCGAGGAGATGGGAAGGATCGGTAGGATCGCTAAGCCCCCCCCCCTGCTCTCAATCGGATTCGAATTTGATAGTATTTGAACAGCCAGCGTCGCTCTCGTAAATTCGGCACGCCGTTTGTGTATCCCTTCCCCACACGCCACTCTTGGCTCCCTTTTTCCGCGCGATCCGATATTTGGTTCGGCGCAGATAACCGCTATCGATTGTTGTCGCCCGTTTTCCTAAAGAACGAATCGTATTTGCAATGATCCAGCAGTAACTTGTCCCCGCAAACGCGTTCAAACAGCCCCGGATACAAACAAACGTGTCGATTATCGATACTCGATTGGATATCAGAAATACTTGGAAACCGCGGTGGTTTAAATATCATTATTTACTAAGATAATCGTGTCCACCAGTTCAGACTTATCATTGTAATCACACGTAGTATCTTAGCAGAAATAACTTCATTGTAAATTAAAATGAGAACAATCCTCGGATCTGAGGATTCTTCTCATTGAACTTTGATTTCTCATTCCAACTCGTTATTGCTTCCGCCTAGAGGATGCTTTGTTTTCGTGAAAAAAATTAAGTCTCATTGTTCTTTGCCACTGTGTTAGAAATATTCCAAACGTCGAAAATTCACATTTATATCAAAATGTTTGTGTATATGTGTGTACGCTGAAATTCTCGTGGACACTATAACTTTTGTATATTTTGAGATAACTGTTTGAAATTTTTAAAAATTTACTATCATTAAATGAAGATTAGTATTGATTTTGGTGTTAATTGGTGCCAGAGTTTGACTTATCCATATATATTTATGGATATTAAGGTCCTCAGATCTAAGGATTGTCCTCATCATAATTCACAACTTATTTCTGATAAGATACTATTCCTCAGATTATCCTCATTGGACTTTGATTTATATTCCAACACGTTATTCTACAATATTTAAACAATCTAGATATCTTTTCTCAGTTATAAGTACAAAATTAAATTAATTGAAAGTGTAAAGGCCTGTATCCACGATGCTAGAACTTGGTCCTAGTTCTAGTATCGAGAAATGTGTAGCCAATCAACTTGCAGCTATTCTACAAAAGCTGCAAGTTGATTGGCTACATATTTTTTGGACCAAGTTCTAGCGTCGTGGACACAGGCCTTAAACAAGTTCACGTACATACATCGTAGTAATAGCGTTATATTATAACCACTTTGTTGCAGTGTAATTTTTTCCTTTAAAATTCAATAAATAAGCCAACAACAGTGCAAGCATGTCTTCGTGATTAGAAGTCAGTAATTAATTTTACCAATATCGAAAGATCTGGTTTTTGAAGGAAAACAATTCTTACGTTTGTTCGAAAATGCGTAGACGATTCTGTTTTAGAAAAGAATCGATTAATATGCAGCGAATTGTTCATCCAAGCCGATCTATCGATATTTACGGAGATGCATAAAATTTCAGGAAGTCATTATCCCAGTTTTTTACGAAGCTTATTTATCCAATCCGCGATGCGCTCGTAACCCTATATCGAGTTCATGCGATATACGTTCGCGATGTTCGCGGCCGAGCGCGCTTCCACCCCGAATGTAGAGCCGATGAAAATGCATTGGCCGTAAATAACGTCGGTCGGGTTTCGAAGGCGCGCACCCGCGCTTACAAGGAGATAAAATCAACTTGACCTCGTTCCATCCCCCGGTCGCATTTTCAGCTTCTTGCGCTTCGTGTTGTCCTCGATCGGCTCGATGGGATGGAAACGCCTCCCCGTGCCGATCGGGAAAGGCGATTCCATCCCATAACTATTAAGAAAAATCTACTGCGAGTTGAATCAATGAGGATGACGGCAAACGCGTGACCGATAACGTCGCGAAGGAGATTTTGCAATGATTTAATTTCCAAGTGCGAAGCTTTACGCGCGAGTTTAAAGGGAGAAAAAGAGAATAGCGCGAAACTTCCGGCTGTTCAGCGGCACGCTTGAGCTTATTGTTGCTTATCTTCGCGGAGAAGCTGTTGTCGGGACGCTCGAGACTCATTCAATTCGTACTTAATCTAATTTCATCCGATTGCGTCAACTGCCTGTTACGATTATAACCACGTCGATTGATTTCGACAGCAACCGAGCGAAAAATTCTGATACAGCACAGTGTTTATGCAATCCCGGATTACACGCTTAATATGCAAAATGTATGTACGCGTGTACAACGTATCGTAATTATGATGATCAACATGCCGTGCTTTCCATATCAATACCAGTGCAATTATATGCATATATATTCTGCATATGCAGAGAAATGGTTAATATTGGTCGAGCGGGAATAATGTAAAAATTATATAAAAATCTGGAAAATTGTCACATCCTCGAACACTACCATCCATCAAGCACCCTCAGAAAGGATTTCTGTTACCGAGACAAAAAATATTGTTAACGCATTTATATTTCTCACAACCTAATTTAGTATAAAAATCAGACAATATCAAAATAAAATCAATAATTCTTATTCTCCTCTGTCGAATTAAAAAAAATGGACTTACTATATTAAGACAAGAGTAACGTATATAAATGTAAGTTT
>NW_011967205.1:1083343-1096389 GCF_000949405.1 Vollenhovia emeryi
TATACAGGGTGCTACGCAAGACTTTGACGTCCGGTCATGGGAAGGTAGAGGGGACTAAGACAAACAGAAAAGTATTGTACTATTTTGCACTTGGGCGAATAGTTATCGAGATACGAAATTTTAAAAATCGCCGTATTAGCCCAACCTACTGGCGAATGTAAGCGCGCAGTGAGAGGGCGGCCTAGCGGCCCCCGCGCGGGGAGACGTGCGAGCGGTCGCGTAAGCGGCGGACGGGCAGCGGCGCGCCTCGCCTCCCTACTCCTCGCCCCGCACCGCCATTCTATTCCTCGCCGAACACCGCCTCGAGCGGGGCCGCTAGGCCGGTCACCTCACCGCGCGCTTACATTCGCCAGTAGGTTGGGCTAATACGGCGATTTTTAAAATTTCGTATCTCGATAACTATTCGTCCAAGCGCAAAATAGTACAATACTTTTCTGTTTGTCTTAGTCCCCTCTACCTTCCCATGACCGGACGTCAAAGTCTTGCGTAGCACCCTGTATATTCTTGCGTTTAGAATACATTTTCCCCCCATCTTACAACGCACCAAGTTGGTACCACGATATTCGACAAAAGACGATGCATACTATCATTTTATTCTAGATTTTAGAATTGTTCATTTAAGATTAAAATATTCCTTTCTCTATAATAAATATGATTGGCGCTATATCGATCCTATTTTATGATACAATGAAGTGTAACAGCATTGGATCCGGAAATTTTTTCTGTGGGCGAGGTGTCGAAGTGACGTATAAACCATCCGAAGAGAAGATAAACGTAATGCACGTAAATACAAAATTTAAAAACGTTAGCTCTTTCAAAAAGTTACACTTTCATAGGTGTACGTACGTATTGTTATTTAATATAAAATTATTACACCAATATTAATCATAACACGATAATAATGTCACGATGTAAAAGTCCCATAAATCGCAAACCCGATGATCTAACTGACTTTGCGGACTACGCAGTTACGTAAGTTTTGAGAGACCGGTTTCCCGTGGCTTCTACAATATTCAACTTCTCGTACCCGTCGCTTCCGCTTCCGAAAATTTTGATGGAGATTTTAATCGAATAAGAGGAAGCAAGAGGCGGATGCAGAAACAAAACGGGTGCTTTTATTGCGGTGGCTGTTGAATATTCAAAGCGATAAGGGAACGTCCGTTCGCCGTGTCGGAACAATGCACATACAGTGTACTTAAAAGAAAAAAAAGGGACAGTTAAACATCGGCATTATTGAATAAATGCATTTGCATCCCGACTGCGCGTTACCCTCGATTCTATTCTAACGTAACTTTGATCTGTCGCTTCTTTAAAGAGATACCTCGTACAACGAAGGCTTTAACTCGATTGTTATTGCGTGTTTCCTCTTGTATTTGCACGTATCAGTGCAAGATCGGGATATGTAGATACATACGAGACGGAAGTTTAATTTAACCACGGGAGAGACCCACTAAGGTCTCGTCCGCGACTGTTTTGTATATATAAGGCAGAATCGGGACAGTTAAATTAAACTTACACAAGTAACGATATTATCTCTCTCGCGGCCTCCCCCTCCCCCGTCCCTCTTACAAAAGCAGTTCTTGCATTTACATGACCAACCGACGAGTCTCGCCCGTTAGAGAGATCCAAAATGGCTTTCTCTCTCCGGTATATTCCATAACTGCCGCGTTAACGGGATACCGGTCAAAATTAAGTTTCGCAGTGCGCCGACGTTAATTCGTCGAGACATTACAGGATAAGTTAACAGGCTTTTACACCGGTAACGTAGTTACGCTTCGTTACGGAAAACTCAATCAGGGGACACGAAATATTTAAACCGATAATCGTTCGACGTTCCTCGCCTGCGCCTGCAGCCATAATGTTACCTCGTCGATGTAAACATATCTGAAAAGCGACGAAACTCCTCCCTCTCCCCCCTCCATCCTCCTCCCATTATGACTGCAACTTTGTCAAGCAACAAAGGCTGTAAAAGAGTCGCGCAGTCTCGTTAAATTATTACAATTTAATATAATGACGAAAAAAATAATATAACAATATAATAATATAACGATTAAAAAAAGCTTTGGACGAATTAAGAAATGTTCAGCATTTCTGATACAATTATCTGTAGCGATCATCAACGCGCTTATTCGTTCGATCTTATCAAGGTGCTTCTTCGGCGCGGAATTTATGAGCGCATTTCAACTTAATTAATTCGGAAATAATCCAGGTAGTCCAGTCTTTATTATAAAAATTCGCAGAGCCATTCGCGGCCGATCTTCACGTTATCGTAAAACAACAACGCAGCTGAGTATCGCTGCACCTCACCTGTTTAAATAAAAAATACGACGCACGCGTTTTTTGCGGCACTACATTTCGCATTCATCTTGCCCAGTTCTTTTTTCCTCGGCGCATTAAATTTTTATATCATCTCCCGTTTGTGACTTAAATTTATACGGCGGAATTTGGTCGACTACTCGTAAAGCGAGTTAAAGCACCGAAGGCAACTAAACTAATTCAAGCTCGTAACGTAACGTTTAAAAGGCAACACCCGCCGGCCGGGTCTCTCTTCAACTCCGCGTTATTATCCTTTACGTCATAAAGCGTATGGTTGTGCTTGCGGGGAAGTATGAAGCACGTATTCCTGCGAAATGTCAGGTTCACGTTCAGAACGTAGTCTCTGTCTCATGCCCGTTATTCTTTCTGCGTTCTTTTCGGATGGTTAAAGCTTTAATCGCGCGCGGTAAATAACGAGTCACGAGAAAGGAGCTGCTGAAACAAATTCAACTTTATTTTGCGTTTTCATGTGAAAATATTTAATCGCATTCGGCAGTCGCGCGTTTTACAAAATAATTCACAGTCATCAAGGTATCATTTTAGATAAGAGCGGTGTTAAAAATCAAGGAAAGCCCATATACAGTACCGGCCGAAATTAAGTGTTACCTTTTGATTTTTTGAGCGTAACTAGTTTTAAAGTGCACGAATGAAAAATTAGAAAATCATGGTGTATCTTGTCAAATTTTATTTCCCTTCGTGTACAAGATACCATACACCTGTTGTCAGGTGTCCACTGTAAAATTTTGAGCACATTCATTGCACTTTGACGAAAGTTGTGCTCAGAAAACCTAAAGGTAATGTAATTTTGGTGCTGTATGTAATAAAATACCCAAACATACATCGTAAATGATGGTATAGAGGCCCGTGTCCACGATGCTAGAACTTGGACGCAGGCCTTAAGAAACGGAGTCGTCTCTCGCGTTCTTCCAATTATACCGGATGCACGCTCGAGCCCTGTCGTTATCGACGGCGAGATTACGAAGGCGCGACCGCGCGCCGAAAATCCAATCGAGGATAAAACAACGAAAGGGGGAAAAAAGAGACGTTACTTCGTACTCCGATAGAGTTAAAATAACCCCGCAAATAACCGGAACTGTATTTCCATCTGATTCGAGATACGAGAACACGCGCAAAACGGGAACGAGGGAGCGCGAGAGAGAAAGAAAGAGAGAGGGAGAGGAGCAGTTCAGAGGAGGAAAAAGTGGAAGTACGGAGCAGCCAACTGCTTACGTATTCGATCACGTAAGTACACACGGGAGCACGGAGGAAAAGAGGAGTCGGCTGTCGAACCGCCGCGATCGGGAATAAACGGCGGTGTCTCGAGGCAGTGGCGTCGGGTTGCTCGCGCCCCACGAGAATATCGCGATATTGCTCGCGTTAACCACTATCGCGGATCGGGCTTCAAAATCCCGGACCGTACGGCGGTGTGGCGGCGCGTTCGGAATCTTAAACACCGCGGCGCAGCCCCGGACGAATGCAACGGCGGCAGTCGTGCCGTATACCGAATAATATCGGCGCTCTTCAGCTTCGCGTTTCTTCACATTGATAAGTATTTTGCGTTTAGAATTGTCTTGGCGAAAGGACATCGATGAGTTTCAACAAGCAAGCGAGGACTGTTGTGCTCTAAACTCCGGAAATGTAGACGCGTCGCTTTTATCGTTACCTTGGGCAAATGAAATCTTAATTACATTATGAGAATCTGGTCTCTATTGAAAGTTACGAGAAAGAATTTCTGTGCGACCTGGTGTTTTTAACATTCGAACTTTTAACTTGGTTGAACGTAGTTTAACGTAGATAATCGTGTACGAACTAAATGCAACGCAGGTTATTAATGCCATTAGAAGAGAAGCTATTTTGATTATACGGGGGCGTGCTCTCCATACAATTATAACTATCGTAGCCGCACTCACCGCACTTTAGCGATGATACGAGCGATACACGGGCATCCTGCGCATAAATACGTTTCCTGCCATCATCATCAAACGATCGCTATGACTGGCAGATAAATATTATTGAAGGCTAACGAGATTCTGCAGCATGGTAAAATGCAAAGTGACAGGCGCGATTTCTCCGTTTTCAATTCTGCCACTCTCCCTCGTTCTTCTTGTCTCTTTCTCTCCTCCCTCAAGCGTGTTTTTAACGCTTCCCATTTAACTACCTACGCTCGTGCAAAGAAAATATAGGAAAATCGAGCGTAACGCGGGGCAAAATGGAAAATGGAAAAAGGAAGACAGCCGGGAGAAGGGGACTTGGCATAGCGATCAGAGGAACGGGAGTTACATCATTGAGATGCAATTCCAATATTGATATGTCGGATTGGCTGGTGCTCCGACGTAACGTCAGCGGCGAAGATCATAGAGAGTCGGCGGCGGTAGAAGAAGAAGCCGGATGAGGAGAGCGAAGGGGGGCAAGGATGCAACACATCCGTAGCTTATGCACGAGACTCGCGCGGAGCACGCCAAAGATCGGGTGAAATTGGGCGAGATATTATTGAACGGCCGCGTAGCGAGGAATGCGGAGAAGAGAGACAAGCGTGGGTCTCGTCGCCGCGGTTGCAATTCAACCGCCTCGACGGTAAGCTACGTGATGTAGAAAAAATTTAAGGACGACGGTTCGCACCTAACGACTACGAGATTCATATTTATCACTGTATGTGCGTGGAAAAAAATGCTATTGAATTAAGCAAAATGAAGTTGCTTCAATTAAACGTTAACGTCACGGGCTGCCACAAACATAAATAATTCACTCAATTGTATTTGCTATGGATTTTAATTTTAAGCATTGAACTAAATATCCAGATTATTAAGACAACAATCTCATGTTTTTCATTTATTAATACTGATGTTGTTTCAACGATTTTATTTCAATTGCACTGATCTTGTTGATACAACATCTTTTTTTTCCGTGTATGTCGCATGGAAAAGCGTATTGCGAGATACTCGGTACGAGGTGTCTCTTACTTTGAAACATAGACGGTTCGATATTACATTTAAATACAATAGTTAGAGATCGATCGAGAGTATGTCGAGTTGATTGTAAAAGATTGTAAGGATATAAAAATATATTAATGCTCATTATCTTTTATTAACTAAATTAAATATGCTATCGTGCAGCCAAGTATTTTCTGTCCTTTTGTTTATATAAATAAAAATAAATATTAACAATTTATTTATTTTGTGCTACACATATATCGTTATTTATTTATCCAACATGTTTTTAAAAGATCTCAATATATTACTTTCTTCTATCAGTTTATATAATTTGATCTTGAAAATACATGGAGAGATCAAACGCAAAGTTCAAATTCTGTTCGAAAAATGTGTTGAAAAAAGTATAAAGCGCAAAAAACTAAATTAACAATTTTTCCTACTGCGTTGTACAGGTGTACGTACACAGACACATAAGCTTCATTAAAAAATCTTTCAATGAGACACAAAATCATACCCACAGAAAAAATTTCTGGACCCAATGCTATTACACTTCAATGTAGGTATCATAAAATAGGTTCGATATATAGCGCTAATCATATTTATATATTATAGAGAAAGGAATACTTTAATCTTAAATGAAAAATTCTAAAATCCAGAATAAAATAATAGTATCGTTTTTTGTCGAATGTCGTGCTACCAATTTCGTGCGTTGTAAGATGGAGGGGAAATTTATTCTAAACGCAAGAATATATAAACTTACATTTATATACGTTACTCTTGTCTCAATATAGTAAGTCAATTTTTTTAAATTCGATAGAAGAGAATAAGAATTATTGATTTTATTTTGACATTGTCTGATTTTTATACTAAATGAGGTCGTGAGAAATATAAATGAGTCAAGAATATTTTTTGTCTCAGTGACAGAAATCCTTTCTGAGGGTGCAGTCTCAAGACAAACTCACCCGAGTTCCACAATTGAGTCACGATTGCAAAGATGACGTAACGAGTATCAAATAGACTCGAGAGAGACCTATTCATGAAATCATATCGCGTCTCAAGATTAATTTCAACTAAGTTCTTCGGCAGAAACTGTAAATGCAGAGCATAGAGTTGTTACACGTCGATCGCACGCTTGCAAAACCGGTATGTCGCGATGTATCGAATTTAACTTGCAAGTTAGACTCGCAGGATATCTCGCGGCTATCTTTCGTAACGTAAAACTTCATTATTCTCTGTGTCGCCGTTGTTGTAAGACGACATCGGACCGCCGACTCGACGGACGAGAGAGATAGAGACGGACAGATAGCGAGAGGGAGAGAGGGAGAACGCCGAAGGGAACAAAGTCGCAATTTCCACGTGAAATCCAACCGGCATGCGGACGTAATCAGAACGAGAGACGGGGACCCCCGTGTACCCCATGGACAGAATTGATGGACAGCTGGTGGTCCGTGACGCGACCACCTGACATTCTTGTCCGATTGGGCTGACATGCCCCTGGGATCGTGCATGCGAGTTTCGTGCTCACGTAGCAAAACGTCTGCTCCGATTCTCGGCGACGTACCAAGTGTACAATCCCGAGGCTCTATGCCAAATTATCTCCGCGAAAATAAAAAAAAGATCGTTAATTCGATCGTCCTTTCCGCTTGCGATGAAAGCATTGTGTTCGCGTACGGTAAATATCTCAAAATTTTAATTACGATAAAAACGTTGCAGGTATTTTATATAATTTTAAACATTTTAATCGCGAAAGGGATCACTTGCGGCAACATAATCGAGAAAATAAACCGAAAGAAAGAACTAATGTAGTTAGCAAAGAGGAGTGGTTGTTGTTAAAAATTTTTACTCGATATAAAATCCCCGCGCAGGTACACGGTAGAATCCACGCGTGCGTGTCTCTTTCAACAAACAAAGAGTTCCATTCGGCCCGTTAGGCCGAAACGCGCACGACTATCAAAAAGCGAGCGGTTATTCGCGTTGCGTCGAGCACGCGATTTCGAGGCGATACGAGAAGCGTCGGGTTTAAAATACGGGCGATAACCTAGGCCACATCTGAATGCAGCCTCGTTTGCACGCAAATGTGCACGCGCGGTGTACCGCGCGCGAACACGCGTGAATCCGTTTGCGGATCGGTAAGCCGCACGGAATGTCGGATC
This sequence comes from Vollenhovia emeryi, assembly GCF_000949405.1. Classification (NCBI taxonomy): domain Eukaryota; kingdom Metazoa; phylum Arthropoda; class Insecta; order Hymenoptera; family Formicidae; genus Vollenhovia; species Vollenhovia emeryi. The sequence goes on from NW_011967205.1 coordinate 1,090,743, forward strand.
GCGTTGCATCGTGACGAAACGTAACATCACGGACAGCTAGAGAGGGGGACGGGGGAGAAGAGAGAGAAAGCATCGCGGTAAACGCATGTTCGCACGCGAAATTGAAAGCACGTCTCGCGAAATCGAACCGAAATCTGTCGCGAGACGCAACCGAATATGAACGGTCCCGACAACGTGACGCGACTCGACGAATGACGATCACTAATGCCGGAACAATTGGAGACCCGATTTTTGTCTCCGTGCCGTTCATTCGACGTACGGCGCATTGTTGCTATTCATTGAAGTCGAGAAATGCTATAATAATATATTGCTTAGGGCCAGTTTCACAAACATCGGTTAACTGCTAACCGAAGGTTAATTGATTCTCTGTCTCTTTTCAAATAATAAGATGGAAAAAGATAGGGAGTCGACTGAACCCTCGGTTCCGGGGGAGACTCGTCTATAGTGCGGAGGATGGTCCAAGGAGAGGGCTTTTTGGCTGGTACCCCCGCTTCTCGGGGAAGTCCCAAGCATAACCATTCAGGACGGCCTGATGGTACGCATAAAGCGTTTTCCCCTGCTCTCGGAGAAAAAAAAGGGAGTCAACTGAACCCTAGTTAACAGTTAACCTATGTTTGCGAAACTGGCCCTAAGTCACATTTTAATATAACCTATGTTATTTGGTTAAAAAAGATAATATACTGATGTTCTAAACCCATAAAGAAATAATATTATGTAGGAAACCGTTCGACAGTATATGTATTATTCTATATTATTTGCCCGACTCATATCCTAACTGATCAAAATGTAACGGCGAAACCAGGCAGATATGTATACCGTGTGTAGGTCGCCGAAAAGAGACTCGTGGAAGAGAATCTCGAACAGACACTCGTGTACAGTGCGAATCTAAAATCGTCCGGGCCTTAATAAATCCTGACTGTTTATTATATATTATATTTCGGGCGAGTTTTATTTTCACTACCGACAAATCCTAGGAAAAGCCCTGCCATTAAGAGTTTCTAATATTTTTAAATCGTTATTCAATTGCATACGTAATACATTATGTATTAAATTATTTCACGTTTCAGTATTTTTAAATTGAAATGGTTGTGATGAAGGAAAACAATTATTATAATTCACTGAAGCATTCGATAATATATTCAAGTACACACGGCTGATTAAAATTATGTTTGATATCAGTGTCAGACTAATGGAACATGCCAACTGTCTAAAATTTATGCCTAAGTAAAAAATATAGAGGCTAAAATTATGAAGTCAGAATGTACGTTGGAACAAGTAAATTAAAGCTACGTACACTTTTATATAGAAATCCTATCGCTGAAAATCGATTAAAATGCTATAAAACGTTACCGACGCGATTGGAACGCACTCTAGCTCATTCGTTATAACGCGAGTGCACCAATCTTAATATTATCGCCATTTACAGCTTCATTCGCTAAGCAGTCACGTGTAAATGCACGTACACATACGGTCATATACAACCGCTCCCTGTTCTCGTAGACTTCTAGAGACTATCGATACGTATGTAGATAGTGCAGCGTATACAGAGAAATAAACACGTATACGTAAACGAGAGGATTCCAGAGGAGAATCCGAGGTTCTGTCGTAGATGTTTCAATCGACTAATAAATAACGCTGAAATATACACGCCGGTTAATCTCCGCTCATATGTGCTGCTTTAAACTCCCCTCAAACAAGCTGTTGCAAAGTACAAATTGTATTTATAACAGCCATCTCCTAATAAACGTCTCTCATATGAATATTTTAATCGCAACAAGTTGAGCGTCGACTTTGCGGATATAAAACACGATTCAACAGTGCACGAATGAAATGTTAGATCCGGGAACGATGAAAACATCGCGCTCTAAAGTCTGATTAGAAATCCTCGCACGGTCTCTCGCATTCATTAGATGATGGCGAGCGCAGGAATACGGTCACGGTGCACGAGCGGCCGTTCGAATAGACCATTTGCCTCTACTCGGAGCGCCGTGACACGCGCAATTCATCCCCGCAGCCCTCGGCCGTTAGCGTAATTGCACGTACGGGCGCCATTAGACACGCGCGACGCTATGTCGGCTATCTGCGTCGAACCACCTGCGAAATCGTCACTTTGTTTCGGCGTAAATCATGCCCGGAGCAATCTCGCGCGAGGACACGACGCGCCTCGCTTTACTCATCTTGATGCACCTCGCACGACACCTCGATCGAACCCTATCTCGCGATACACGCGCATGATTTTCCCTTAAGGCCGGGCTTCCTGGCGGAAACCGGCGTGGCGGGTGCAGCTTGCACGTGAACGTGGAACAGCGGTGGAAAACGTCGAGTCGCGGCCATTTAAACGCGATACATAGAGCCCCGGCGAAAACGAACGACCGCTCGTCATTCTATCACGGTTATCAGCCAGGCCGATCGGAATTCACCGATACTTGAACTTGGATCGAGGACCGGCTCTCGCGTGCCCGCTTTTGATCAAACTTAGTGGCGTTCCGATCTATATTCGACTCGATTAGCGCGCGACTCTACCACCCGTGATTTCTCTCTGACGAACGAGCGGTTCGCGGAACAATGTTATTTTGTTAGAGTGGTATGGAGAGTCAACCGCATTGGTAACGAGACGGATTAATCGAGAAACCGTATCAAAGCAAATAGGGACGACTTAAAAATTCCTCCCCGGTTCAGATGCATATTATTTATATATATATATATATATATGTATAATTGCTCTCAATGGTAAATATATGGCAACGGCATATACGACTGCGCTTGAAACGTCAGGGCTAGAGATCCTGCAATCAGAGACTGGTCAGAAGAGTTTGTCAAATTCCTGCGAGTGATCATAGAATCGTAGAAGAGTGAGATAGCCTATGTTTCTCTCTCACTCGTGGGAATTTGACGAACTCGTATGGCCAGTCTCTGATTACAGGGTCTCTAGTCAGGACTGATGTTCAGCGCGGTTCAGCGCGGTTGAGCGCGGTTCAGTGCAACATCCCAAAATCTCGCAGAGATTTTCCCGCACTCTCTAAAAGTCAATCAGTGGATTATCACTGAAAACAGTGAATAGTCACTGATTTACAGTTCCAAGTAGACCACTGCAATTTTCAGTAGTACACTTGTAACTGCGAATCAGTGACTATTCACTGTTTTCGGTGATAATTCACTGATTGACTTTTAGAGAGTAATTTCCGCGGGACGTAAGTGCGACGGCAATATTCATCGGCGATAGGGCGGTCCAAGACGACGAACGTCTCCTCTCGCAGACGCTCTCCAGCGAAACAGACATTCCTCGCCGAGGCCTTCTCGCTCGCGGAGAATGTCTCGATGGTCGGTTGCAGATGTACCTAACTGCACTACGGGGCGTATTCATTATCGGCCCGCCGGAACCCAGGTTGCTGAGACGATTAAACAGGGAATGGGAGGATCCCCCAATGATTGGCTACACGGGACCGATTCGCTGTCTACAGCTTTATCGCACTGTCATTCTAGCTCGCTATAGCGGTATCCTTATCTCCGCCGCTCCGTTTTATTCCTCCCGCGCGTTACGTGCCGCGACCGGTTTCGTAGCGGTTAAGCTCGGAAAAGCTGTCGGAAACAAATCGCTGCCGTGGATCGGCAAAAACGTACGTGAATTCGGTGTCGGTGGAAAATTACAATGCATATTCCATCCTCCGTAAAATTGTTTTCGCGCACGCTGCGCGAATTCTCGTTAATAATTTATATATGACTGTTCCTCGGCGCACAATAACAATGTACCGTACAAGCAATTAAATTAAATTGGTTATATTTTCGTCGTTCAACTGCGTACGTCCGAATGTAAATATCTATTGGAAAAAAATGTATGCAATTTGATCGACAATGAAATCGCCGTCTTGGAAGACGGTAATTTATCCCGTACGCAGTTGGATCGAAATGTAATTATGACTTTCACGCAAATGTTCGAATAGAAAGTTGGCGGCAAACCGATTATTACTGCAACTTTCCGACACATCGGCCGATGGAAACGGTTGCCGTATTATTGCTTAGAAAAGCGGCACTAATTTTGCTTTCAGATTCAGCGCCGCGCGTACAAATCCATCGCGGTGATGCGGACGCGGTAGCAATCAGTCCAGTCGCGAGCCGATCGGTTGCCGCTGCAGCAACACGTTAATGGCAACTCATTACCCGTTCAATGGCTGAATCTAAACTACCCGTGAATCCGCCATTCGAGCGCGTGTCGATATTAAAAGACAACTCCGGATAAACCTCTCTCGTTCGTGCGCGCGAGGCTATTATTCCACTTAACTTAACGTCGCGTTACAAGAGAACTCTGCAGGCGCATCGGGAATAGATAATCCAATGCAATCAGCTAAAATGTATTCGCGCGTCACGAGAAATGCAATTACGGATTCACGTCAGTCAGCCATTCGCGAGGCATGTTCATCGTGCGAGCTTATAAGCGCGTAGGAGGAGCTTACAGGCTTGCGGTACATTTGCCGATCTGTCGGAATCAAGGATCCATCCGTCGGTCCAACCTCGCCGTCGCCGTCACCGTCGTCGTCGCCGTCGTCGCCGTCGTCGCCGAACAAAAGCCGAGAGAATGCCAAAGCTAAGAATAGCGACGAGTTGCGCGGCGTGTAATACGTCGCAAACGATATATTATCGCGCGAGTCGCATTCATACACCAGTTATTCGCGTTTGATTGATGAAATTTAAGTTGACGCGTCTCCCCTACGTCGTCCTTATACATCAGGGGTAATCCTATATCGCTCGCTACATTGTAGCCAGCCCGGTGAGATGCAGCGTCGCGACACAGCACGTCGCGAAGGGCACCGTCATCAGTGGCGGCGTACGCGGCGCTGCCGCCTTGAGTTAAGCCGACGCGGGGACGCGCTCGCGCGTCTGTGTGTGCGCGCCAGTTGCATAAATCCCGCCGGGATGATATACGGCCCCGGGAGGAGGGAGGGCCTCCAACTATTTGCCGGACAACTCCCTCCGCCCTGCGCGAATATCGTACGCACGTATTCCTTCCGCTGGCCGAGGCTGGCCGCTGCGCGACTGTAAACTGGCGTGCCAAGCTTTTAGGGACGGCTTCATATATCTCGTTTTACCGCCTGTCCGGGGAAAGAAATATAAATTCCATCCTAAATAAATATACGGCGCGGTATATAAATTCGTGTTTAGTCTTCACGTTATTCCGCGTCTCGTCCGCGCTCCGCGCTCCGCGCGCCGCGCCGCCGTGCGCTCGATCGCGTATCAATGATTTATTCAGATACGTGGATTCGGTCCAGATCCCGTATATCTCGCGTTCAACGTAATCGAACGTGGAAATTCTTTATCGGATGCAAAGTCCCGCGTATTATCGTAAATATCAAACCAATGACAATCCGCCTCCGCGTCGTAAGAGAAGGATTACGTAATGATAAATTCGCTGCTTTTGGAATACCGCCATTTTGAGCGCCGCGCTACAATTTAGTCTAATCGCTTCGAACTATTATTTCAGATCTAGTAAGGGTTAACTCGTCAGGAACTACGTCGGGAGATTTGATACAAGATAAAAAGATACATATTATAATATTTTTAAATCGTAGACTTTCAATGATTTTCAAGTAGTAGCGTGATTTGTAGTGAATTCGGTTGCTTGCACTAATGCGCATACTCGGTGCACACTAAA
>NW_011967205.1:1097629-1170355 GCF_000949405.1 Vollenhovia emeryi
GTGCAAGCAACCGAATTCGCTATTAATTTCACAGTTTTAATCGCTCGTTCCAATTTCATCTTTCCGAGTGCAACGTACGACAAAAAATAATGACATATTTACGAGCGAAGTCTCGCCTTTTTCGTCAATGTACAACCTTGTTTTAGTTATCTATTCGACTCTTCGACTATCCGCTTGACAGAAATGGCGGGTTGTTCCAAGAGACGATCGACGAACCAAGTTTCGAATTTTGTCGACAGAGGCAACACAGCGTAGGAAATAGATGTTGGTCCGCGCGAAGCGGGAAAAGACAGCGAAAAGAGGAAACGGTCGGAGGAACATTAACGGCAGACGCGAGTCCAAACTCAAACGCGCGATCGTTTTATTTCCTCGCTCCGGTATTCTCTTTTTGCCTACCGGTGTCTCTTCTTTTTCCCGTCGAGACGATCGGTCTCGTTAGCTTCACTCTGCCGGTCCCGAGCTGCTCTCTCGATGAGACTTTCGCAACTATGAGGCCATTTACATACAAATGCCCGTTAGCAATGGACATTCTCGCGAGCCCCTCTCGACATCGGTATCGTCGTAACGTCCCGTCCCTTTTTTTCCGCCTCTTCTCACCGATTTCGCCATCCCCTTTTCGAGCACTCGCCTCGTTTCGCTTGCAAAAGCTCCAGTAATTAAGCAGGTATCACGTTTGGACGTTTCCCGTTGAGAGAAAAGGGAGAGCTTTTACTTTCGCTTCTCTAGTTCTACCGATAATTTCACTGAGCCACCGCAAAAAGAGTCACGTTGATTAAAGTCGGCTAACGAATTAATAGATTGAAATAATGCGACGCAAAGAACATTTGAACGGCATTCAACGAAAAGAAGAAGAGAAAAAAAGGAGCGGCGCGCGTTTTCGCCGATATTGACGCGGGATTTATGAAGACTCGCCTAGGGTCACGTATCGCATCCGCGCCCTTTCATACGAGCGGGCCCCCGTGGGCTGCAGGTCCCACATACGTATCAGCGCCGGATCATTTTTCACCGGGTTTCCTCGGCTGTAGTAGATCGTCCGCGGCACGAAATCGGGCCGTCACGATTACCCGCTGCCGGCTGGCTCTCGATAAGACGTAAAGGCTACGTTTGCCATCAGTATCGCGCGCGAAAAATACGAGCGCGAGACCCCGAAGGGGAGGGAAGAAAGGTGAAGGCGGAGACGGGGCGGGAGCCGGAGGCGGAAAGTGAGAGAAAAGCGAAATTGCGAATGCCCGGCGTGAAGCGCGGCCCAGCCGAGTGCGGACGAATGTCTGAGCGATACGTGCTACCGCCCGTTTTCCCCGGTTTTGCCGCCGATGTTTCGACCTTCGCCGTACGATTTGATAGAAGCTGAAGGAAACGCCGCGCCCGCTGCCCCGACTCTCGTAAAATGAAGGCGAGCAATCGGCGCACGTCGTTACAACGTACGCGGAATATATCGACAGGCGCCGCGACGAGGGCGCGTGCAACCGTATGCGGACGACGTAAGGGAAATTGCGATTTCTCAAATGAGATCCCGGCCCGGCCCGAAACTTCGTTTCTCGAGATTTACCGCGCGTCATTCGCGAGTTCTGCACGCTGCGTGAAAAGACGAACGTAGCTATTTCAATTATTTTTAAACAGAAAAACGATAAGAATCGACGCAGGATGTCAGTAGCGAATGAATGACAAAACAGTTTAATGTATAACAAAATTATTTAAAACAAGCCAGAAGTTTCGCTTGTTCTAAATCCGAAACAACTCCCCGCGCGCCTAGCAACGCCGATCACGGGGCGGCCGCATCTCACCGCGAGCTTGAAAATTGGTTATGCTGTATGTTATAGTCTTCTTGTGACCAAACGACACGTTGAGTCAGCCTAAGCACGAATTACGTCACCAAATTAATGAGGATAGAAGACGTAAAAATTTGTCAAGACTTGTGCTCATACGTTCGAAGGAAATTAACAATCGCGTCCGATAAAAATAGCAACGTAAGGTGTTTTCGGTAAGACGTTTCCACGCCTCTCTTTAACCGGATTGAAAATCACTCCCCGAAACGTAAATCAAAGTGCAGGTCGAGTTTTTCGCGGTTTCGCACTGTCGTTCCATGTCGGTGCTATCAATCAGAGGTCCCGATATTCGATGAAAGCTCGCGGGAGGTAGCTTCGTTCGTCGCGGAAAGCTGCTCCCATTAAAGAGATGAGATCTTACTGCTGCGTTTCCTCTACCCCCCCCTCCCCTCTCTCTCTCTCTCTCTCTCTGCTCCATTCTGGGCGAGAACCCTTTGTGCCTGGGATTCTGCTCTGTGTTTAGAAAAGTGTGTTCCGCACACGTGCGCTAAAGTGTTTCGCGCGCGCGCGCGCGTGTGCGGCGCTATCTTTTTCGCGTCCCTTTTTACCTGTCCCCTTTTTGTTTCGCCGACGAGAAAGCCGCGAGCGGGATTAAATACCCGCGCTAATCCGATTCGCTGTAAATGTTTTCGAGCGCGACCATCTCCGTCTCTTCCCGTTCTCCAGCTCTTTCCCCTCCCGTCCCTCTTTCTCCCGCGCTTTTTCCCTTTCGAGCATTCCCCGTCTCCCTCTCACTCATCGGACTTTTTTGCGCGAGAGGCTTTCTCGTCGTGAGCTTGCAGATATCTCTCATACACGGGGCTTTCATTTACGGCCGTGTATGCGCGCGGTTTGAAGCTCCGCGTAGCAGAGGGTTGCGCGACAACGTCATCGCGAGCGGAGGAGAGTAAGTTCGCAGGTTGAAAATGTCTCCTCTCTCACATATTATTACTTTCCTTCACCTCCCCCCCCCCTCTCTCTCTCTCACTCCCTCACTTTCTACCCTATAATCTCGGTCGCCGTGTTAAATTTATTCATAGCCCGGCTAACCCTGTTATGGCGTATTTTACTTACCGCGAAGGCGGGAGCCGAGCAAACGGGGTATTACCTCAACACTTTTTTAAACACACGATGTATCGATGGCACTTTGAAAAATGCCTAAATACTCTAGCACCCTTCAGATTCAGCTATCAATACGGCGAAATTAAAAAAAATCGACCAACTGGCATAAATTAAGTCACATTTGACCTAAATATATGTCACTTTTTATGCCAGTTTGGTCGATTAAAAGAAATTTTTTCCCCGTGTTAATTACCAATGGCGACAATAAGCCTCACTCAATTTGGCCAGCTATCAATAATCCGGAGAAAATTTTGATAAGTTCAACGCGACACTTCGACATCGGGAAATTTAAATTTGGAATCTTCTCGAGTTTTTAAAGGAAATGTATTCGCCAGTATTCCCCCGGATCCTTTCGTATTACATCGAGAGCACCTTTTTTACTCCGCCTCGTAAATTGATGAGCTAATATCATCGCGTCCTCATAACATAGCCGAAATACATATTCCAGGCACGTACAAAGTTCTTTCGCTATGAAAGTTCGAGTCAGCCGGGCTCGCGTCGTACGTTTTGAAATGCCTGAATCACGCGACCGGTCTGAATCAGATTGAAATCGGGATCATGCATAACTTTACTCACCGTGGAGCTAACTCCCGATGACGTCACTGCATCCAATTCGCGTCGAACGTAATCCCTGCAACACACACACGCGCGGAAGCGAACGTTAGTCAGATCGTCGGAAATAGAAACTACGAGGATGGGAGTCGAGTGGACCGTGTCGTGAGAGTAGAGCACAGAATCCGCTTTTCTAGACTACGCGATGCGCGCACGTGGTGAAACGAGGCCGAGAAATTCGACAAGGAAGAAGAAGGGAAAAAAAGGAGTATCGCGATACGCGTTCCACGCGCCACTTGAGAAAAGAAAACCGAAGCGAAAATTCCATTTGCACTTTCGTTCGAGCGATTCTTCAAATTCGCGCGTAACAACGGGTATCACTCGACGCGATCTAAATGTTTCTCGCGCCTCTCGTTTTCGCACTTTCGTATCGTTCTCGCGACGTGGATAGCGCACTTGGTTACGTGAAAAATAGTTTTCGCTCAGGCCCGCGGACGCGTGAGACATCGAGCGAAAACAATTAGTCAAGATCACGCCGGTACAACGGTGCTTGCGCGTAACGCGATTCGTGATTATAATTCAACGCGTCCCCCTATGACAATAAACATTTCAATGATCGTCAGTGACCATAATACCTAGCAAACTCGGCTATCAATGACCATTGATGTCCGCAATACCTGGCAAACTCAACTACCAACGACCATTAGTGTCCGCAATACTTGGCAAACTCGATTATCAACATCATCATCATTAGATGCGCATTGCGCAGGATCGAAAATTTCGGATTTACGCCGCGCATACAATTCGCGAGTGCAGCCATCGCGGCAAGGTCAGTCACGTTCTCTCCCCCTGTCTTCGTCTCTGTTATCCGGTGGTAAGACGGTGTGTCTCCGTTAAGCCTGCATACGCCAGGTGTCGACCCACGGCGGGATGCGGAGATCTCGTCGTCGCGAGAACGACGGCCGTGACACGTCCTGCCGTCTACACGCGCCTACATATGTATGCCGACGCTGCGATTTGTGCGATAACGTAAACTCGCTTGTCAAAGGACCCGCCGAGCGTAACTGCAAGCAAGCGGTGGAGGGAAGGGATTGGGAAGGGGAGGAAGGGTGGAGAGAGAGAGAGAGAGAGAGAGAGAGAGAAGAGAGATAGGGAGAAAGAGACAGAACGCAGAACGATGAAACGAGCGAAAAGAGAGGACGAGGGGAAAGAAATAGGTCCATGTAGGTCGTTACATATGTATGCGCGCACGCATGTACATATACATATATATATATATCGTTCATCGTGTACATATAGGTATGTACGTACGGGGAACAGGCCGTGTCAAGCTGTATACTCGCTGCAACGAACATGTATTATTCAGGCTGACACTTGTGCAATGCCTAGCGAGGGGTAGATCCCGTCCCCTTGCCATCCCTCTATGCCTCTATCCCTCGTCGGACTCGAGGCTGGCCTCGTGGCGAAATAAAAATGCGGCGGGACGCGAATCCGCGGTGTTACCCGGCCGACGTCTCCGGGAGAGACGTCGTCGAGACGACGACGACGACAATGGCGCGCTTGATGCACGAGAAGGAAATGTTATTTCTTTAGGACACTAAGTGACAGCCCGAGGGACGTTCGGAGGTATTTGCGCCGCCATCGCCGTCGGGATGTCCACCGCGTCCATCGCGACGCGCCTTTAAGGATAACCACGCAACGATCAACCACCTCGCAGGCAGAAAGACGTCGCAAGTTATTGCCGGCAACAATTATTAATAATTGCCTCTTAATTCATAATTAAATATGTTAGTGGAATTGAAATATCAACATTTGCCTTAAACAAAATTCGATTCTAATGGGAAAGTTGATCTTTAAAGTGTAAATTCTCTAAGAAAATTGGCCTAGAAAAATGAAAGGAAATAGCATCCGAGGAAATTTATTAAGAAGGAAAGACAGTTTTCAATTTAGTCTAAAAAAAAACGTAGAACGCACAATCTCCCGCGCAATCTCATTGTCTTTTCGACGAGGGCTATAGATGAGGCAATAAGTCTCTCTTGGAAAACGCCTGACGTGCAATTCCCGATATAATTCCGGATACATCCGGCTCCCGTAGCTTCGCGCGCCGTGGTCATTACTTTCTTCCGCGCAAGAAACAATATTCTTCCGCTGCCGGCCATTATTTGCATTGAGTAGACGTTTAAACGCGCCGGTAGAAAAATGGTGGAAGAAGAAGGAGGGAAGGGACAGGGCAGGAGAGGGCGGAAGCATTAGTGGTATTGCCATACTATTACTCGCGCCCCTCCTAATAGCCCGCCCATTAAAGATAATGAACGTAAATTATGCGTAACGGACCGCGGTTAAAAAGGTCACTTATATCTACCGTAAAGAGAGCCATTCTAAATTGGCTGCGGTATTCACGGAACGTGACGATATATGGTGCTTCGCTCGATACGCGTGAGCAAATTAAAAATTACGAAATTGCAATGTTCCCTTTGTATCGCGGAATCACACGTCGGCGAAATCTTCTAAAGGCCGATTCTTATACTTTTACTGTATTAAATCCGTCCATTTTTGCAGACGGCAGAAGCTATTTCTGTAGCTTTTTAATATCGGGGATTAAATATCTCTCGGTAATTAAACTTCAAATTAAAGTTCCGAACAAGTACCGTCCACTTGTGAGTATTTCATAATAATAAAGCTTCATTAATAACTACCAGGATTTGATTTTTCCGTCACTCGCGGGAGATTAATAGAACGCGTATGGGTAATTGAATTGAATCGCCGCGATCGAATAAACGCACATAAAAAGTATTCATACATTCATTTCAAAAATTTCAATTTATACCTTTTAAATTTGGCGAAAATTGCATTTCGTTGTTTATCGTATCTTCCATTTCACAAGATAATTGCTTCAAAATATATATATTTGTGGTGATTGTGGCGCAGAAAGTTAAGCGCTGCTCTAGTGAGCCGAAGACCCGAGTTCAAGTCCGACTAGAAATCGTTGGTTTTTATTCGATCGCTACCTCTCAGAAAGAAGAGACAACCCACCGGGGGTATATTTGCCAGGAAAACTCCTCGACAGAGCCGTTCGGAATCGGCGTAAAATTGTTAGACCCCATACATCTGGTACAGATATACAAGGTGTCCCATTCGAATGTGAAAGTTAAAATGGGACATCCTGTATATAGAGCGGTCACAACACTCGGAATCGAGTAATATCATAGTATAACTAGTAGGTCCACTCAGTCATTTGTTTCGTTTTGCGTCGATCTCTTCTGCGCGTCCGACATTGCTCTGGGCAGACCAATGAGAGAAAAGTTGTACGTGTGGTAGTGTGGCTTTGATGAGTAACAATGATGAGTACGTACCCGAGTCGCAATTTTGGCCCTATGTTGAACCTTTAATTCTATTATTAGTAGGACCTAAGACGGTAAAAGTGGTTGAACTGCAAGTACAAAATTTATTCCTACTTTAAAACTGATAGTGTCGGAAATATCTACTGTTGCCAATTTAGCATTAAAGTAGGTCCTTTTAAGTAGGGGCTAGAGTAAATTTTTACAATTAAAGATCCAAGGGAGGAGTAAAAAAATATGTCATCAAAATAGGTTATTGCTGGTCTATGTAAGTGTAAATTATCCTTAAAAGTGTCCAAATAGTATCAAAATTTCGATTCGGGTATACACACGCACGTCGCTGGACCCTGCCCGGATGAATGGCGGAATACCATGTGATCGGGACCGCAAAGATCAAAGGGGCCGGCAGAGAGTGGACCTACTTGTTATACTATGGTAATACGACGAAGAGAGAGGATATTGTATATGTACACGCAAATTAATTATTCAACACCTATTATAGTTAATATGACATAAGAATATTGATACTTCAACTGTAACATATGCGACGAGACACGGGGCAGTTTCGTATATTCTGTCGGTCTTATGCGATCTCTTATCACTGGCTTCCGACGAGTTTCCGTTCGCCGCGAAGCCGGCGGCGCGGGATAGAAACGAGGTCGCGCAGATAAAGTATTTCTTCCACGACTCATTTACCGCAAGGCAAATTCATGCTCGCGACCCGTTTCGAGCGAGTCAACTTTACGCCACGTCGGCTCGAAACCGATGGTTCGCGGATTAGAGAGGGATTTCCGCAACTTTTCGATAACATCGAACAGGAAGCGAGAAGAAAGATTAAATACGATAAGGTCGCGCCCGAATCTCGTCCTTCGCCGGTACCGCGCGCGCCCACCTCGTCTCTTTACAATCCCCTCGCGCGATCTCCCTTTATCACCGCGCCATCGGCCCTTGATTCTCTCCCTGTACTTCCGCTGTCTCATGTTTATGGACAAGGAGGCCGATCACTTCTTAAGCGCGTTTCACGAAATTTATTTCCGTCATCAAGTCGCGCCCTAGATTCGCGATAACGGGCTTTACGAAACGATCGGAGCGATCCATTACGACGGCACGGCTGACTGCCTCTGCCTCAGGAGCTGGATGCACCCGGTGTACAGTCGAGTGCATTAATTCGCTTGCCGAAGGTGAACTGAAACGTGGGCGCGTTTTAATTCGTCTGCACTGGGTCATTTAATCCTTTCAAACCGAGGTCTCGATTTGCGAAAGGAACATTCGCGAATTGTTACCAAGCGATCAGAAGCGATTCAATGTAATTAAAATACTGCGCGTTAATCTTCATCCGATATCATAAATAACGACTTCGCGAGCGGCAAATTCTACGGCGCATATATGTATACGTGTGGCAAATGCATCCGCGCTCACGTCACTATTGCATTACGTTACCGCGTAAAAAAAATTCCGCACATGTGATCGTATATTATTGCGTTTCTATTTTCCAGTCGTATGCGTGCGCGAAATTTCAGAGCCAACATTTTCGATCAAAACTCATAATTTTGTTTCAAGGCAACGATGGTAGATATACATACCACATTATTAGTGTGTGCAACGCGGTGTTGCGAGCGTCGCCTTGTTTCGCAAAATCGGGTGATTTCGGAAACGCGTCGCCGCCGAGCGAAACCAGCACCGAGAAGACGCGACGGTCTCGTTGGCGACGTTTAACCGAGCCGAGTAAGAAAGTTGGATAGCTCGACGTGGCGAGCGTGCGAGCAAATAACAAACGAGAGGAGACGCAAGGAGGTGCGCGCGGGTCGTAATTAAAACCGGCTGCTGTTTACCCGGGGGTAATGAAGGGGCAAACACACAGTTTGTCTCTGTTACTGGAATATCTGCCCCGCCACCGTCGTCGCCGCAGCCGTCCCTATTCGCGTCTACATGATACCACGAGTAATGTGGATCACTCGCCTTCGGCCGCCGCAACGGACTTAGCCGCGGCAGTTCAAGTGCGACTTCCCGACTCCGCTGAGACCGTAACATTTTCGGGGAAACTTTGCTTCCGCCGCGACTGGCTTGACGTTGACGCTTTAAGCCTTTGCACCTACACGTTTCGATCAGTCTCGGTATCGTGTACCGAAAATTGCTCGCCTGTCGCACAGATGTATCCGGAGTCGTCAAACTCGGATATACTACGTATTGAAAGATGTAAATAGCCACTCAAAAAAATGATCTTGCAACTGCAGCAACAATTTGCTAGGTGTGAAAAAATAATCGAGATATGCAAATGAAAATCAAATTGGTAGACGCAAGGAAGGGCAGTAAGAGCCAAACGCCAGATATTAGGTGCGGAAATAATAAATTATATATTGTTTGATAGATTTGAAAAGTCAAACGTTTCGATCACATATGCCCTTCCTTGCGTCTACCAATTTGATGTGTATTTATAGAGCCTTACAAATATAGTTGTATTACAAATGAAAATGTTGTAGAATGTTGTAAAATCGCATACGTTTTGTATTTATAATCAATTGAAATAGCAGAAATATACCTGCGTTAGTAAGATATTGATTTGAGTGAGTAAATAAAAGATTGAGTTATACTGTTAGAAGAAAATTATGTTTCAAATAGTTTAGCATATTGCTGAGAAAGAAAAATTTAATCGCTGAATTAGGAACAAATGATAAATTAATAGCATTAATCCGCGCGTGTCTTCGTAATTAACAAATAAATAGAAACTCACAAGTAATTTATCGGAGATTGATTAGTCGCGGGAATGCGTGTAAAATATGCACAATTCTTCCCACTGTAAATGCAAACTTTTATCCAAATTATTGCGCAATCTTCGCAAGCGCCTAATTGCCGCATCGATTTTCGCTTAAGACTCAACCTCGACGTTCATGCGTGCCCGGCGTTTAAAGCCATGAAGGCGGACGAGCACGTACGCTCCTATGTACGTGTACGTGTATAGCGAGAGGGGAAAGGGGAAGACCGAATCCAGCGAACCGAACGAAATAAGCCAGATCCACCTGATCCCTTATTCCCAGCCCAAAGAGATTGATATCGTCCG
This sequence comes from Vollenhovia emeryi, assembly GCF_000949405.1. NCBI lineage: Eukaryota > Metazoa > Arthropoda > Insecta > Hymenoptera > Formicidae > Vollenhovia > Vollenhovia emeryi. Next base: position 1,107,505 of record NW_011967205.1, read on the forward strand.
AAAGGGATGATGTTATTTTTGCTCGGCTCGCAGTACGCGTCCCCTAACGAGGAGAGGGTCGCGCTCCTGCGAGCAACGAGCGACGCGATAAATCTTCCATCGCCGATCCCATCCGCTCTCCCTACACCGCTTTTAATCCGCCGGTAAATACTAGCGATCGACGAAACGTAGGATAATCGTAAGCGAACGATGCGTGCGAACGAGTATGTACAAAAGGCTTGACTTGACGCAACGAGAATATCGATTAAACGTATCCGATTCGCGGCGCATAAAGCGAATGCTCGATGCGTATTCCGCGCGCGAGAGAACTAAAAAAAATGGACAAAGTGGTACAATTAATCGCGATAATTGCACGCGTCCAATAATTAATACGTTGAAAAAATATCGCAAGCTTTCAACTGTTCCATTCAACAGTAAATTTTGACACTTAATAAATCCTTAACGGTCTACCTCAAACCTTTACTTTTTAATTTAATAAAGCGGGATGCAGCGGTATTTTGTTTTTCAACGCCCAAACGAGATAAAGCCCAAAGATGTGCGAGAGGTATCCATAAAAGGATTGAATTTGCTACGTAAGGCGCGAGTTTGACGACACGGCTGGAAATTAGCCGATCGTCCATTACCAAATTAATAGCCGTCGGGTTTGCTGTGAAATGTCGTTAACGTACACGCACGTTAATGGGCACCGATATGTACGTTGTGCACGCGGCTACAGCGTACGCGAGTGTGCGAAACGGAATTCGAGCGGCCGCAGAGCCAAGTTCGACGGCTTTAACGGACAGCCGAAGTTGGCTCGAACCGAGACAATTGGACGAGGGCCATCGTCTTGAGCGACAGCGCAGATGCGGCAAAAATATTCACAATTACGTCCCGCTTAACGCCGTCGCCGTGTGAATAATAGACACCCCTCGCCCGACGCTCCCCCGATGCCACAACTTCTGCTCTCCGTTTCGCCATTACGTCGCTTTTTCGCTTGTCCGGTCGCGGTGGCTCTTCTAGGAAATTCAGTCTAGAAATTGGCACAAGGTTCCGCGCGCGCCGGCCATCTTACCACGCTACGCTTGCCATACGGATTTTTCTATTTTCGCGCATCGACGCACCGAGAGACCGACCGACCGCCCATTCCGGAGCAAAGTTCGTCGCGTGTCACACCGCTTTTTGCAGCGTGTGCAGCCGCCTGCGTAATTAACGTTCCTTTTTATGCATTATTTAATTTGCATGTTATTTTGAAAGTTATCTATGATATAATTTTGACAGAATAACTATATTTTGATATTTCTAACAAAATGCAACCTAATATAAAGAGATCTGTTAGATACACTGGAATGCAATTGTTTTATTGCAACCAAAAATGCGTTTCTCCCATACGCGTGTAATGTAAGTACTTGAATAAAGATAAATGCAAATATACATGTGTGTATAAACGGGGATGCTGGAGCGGTTCTGCACCTTTTGCACCTTTCGCGCCTAGAAAGGCTCCTGTTCTCTAATTTAGTTCGATTAGTGGAACACTGTCCGTCTGTACACAAAAGCCCCATAATTTGTATATTACACAAATGTTTTCATGAATTAACAGTTCTAGACGCAAAAGTGCAAAAGGTGCAGAGTCACTCCAAATTGTTGCTGCAGTTGCAAGATCTTCTCTTTTTGAGTGACAGAATTTTCTTTGAAAAATTTTAAGAGAAAATTCTCCCCGTGTAATTAAATTATTTAATTCTTTTTCACATACGGATGTGTCTACCGACGTTTGATTTCTCGATAAACACACGGAAAGAAAACTGTAGCTAAAAACTGCACGTGGCAACTAAATTTCAGGTGTAAAATATGGGCAGCTAATATTTAGCTGTGACAGCTAAATATCTTGCCACAGTGCCTATTGTATTAGGTGCGACAGCAAACCGTTTACTGTGGCTTAGAAATTTATAGTTATGGTAGCAAAATATTATTTTTTTCAGTGCAAGAATTTTGCTACGTCATATAACTCTCATACATTTGCAATCGCGTAAACTATCCGCAATCCTAGACAGGGGAAATACAACAGACGATCGGACGCGAAAAAAATACCAATTCCGCGTCGAGTCCGAAGCGACGAATCGTCGTCGCGGGCGCCATTCGGCCAGAGATTCGGCGAAAATTCAACGGTGAACCCATTATCGGGAAGCGCTCGTTTTAAAATATACCGACGGCGTGTGGTATTTGCAATTCCGACGAGGAGGAGCCGCGGAGTTTGCTATTCGCCGGAGAACACCGAGGGACGCTCGCGGACGCTCGCGGCGAACGCGCGAGTTGCATAAACACGCTCGGACGAAGCGCGGCACGAACGGGAGTGCAGCTGCCAGCCCCGTGGTCGTCGGGGGTGCGACGGTACGTGACTCCGTATCCGACGATCGTTAAGCTTGGCCCCGAAACGGTCGTTACTTCCGATCGAGCGAAGCGACAAATCATCATTGGCGACACTAACGCGGCGTCCGGCAGTTAGCGAGCGATTTACGTCGCGCGATTCGCTCGCTGGAATTTTACAATAACGCCCGATCGTACCGTTGCATTAACGCTGATAAGCTTGTATCAGGCGACTGTGACAGCTAGCAAATGTCATATGAACTGACATTTGTTACAGTCAGGATCGTAGTATCAATATTAAAGAGTAAGTATTCCCTAAATGAATCAATTTACGAGAACTGATAGTAACATAATCTCGAAGAATAAACAGCGATTAATTTTGAGTAAGAGATTTGGCAATATCATAATATCAACTCTTACCACGTGGAACATTATTTTCTTTCTTTTCCTTTAAAGTAAATTATATGAGTTTTTCCTTTATTTTTACTAAAACAATCCAAAGTATTATATTTATTTTTTTCTTCATTTTTACTAAAACAATCCACACTCGCTAACATGTACGTGCATTAGATTTTTCGAAGCAAGTAGCAAAAGCCTGTCCGGGTTAGTTTTCAAGATGTAATCGTGAGTTTTAATGTGCGAGAGAACGCGTATCCTGGAGCACAAAAGTACACCTATTCTTAAAACTGGATACTCTCTCGACTTAGCGAACGTAATACTTTTTCGTAACCCCGTTTCGCTCTATCGCAAAAGTCATGTTCGAACGTGAACTTCGCTCGCCCACTTGTTATTGCACTTCCCTCGACATTCGTCCTTTTCTTTCCTACATCGAAATGCCCGAAATTGGACGAGAGCCAGGAGCAGTCGACCACCGTTCCAAAATGGGTATCCTTCTCTTCTTTATCTTTTCTGCCTTTCTCCGACCCGTATCTACCCATCAATTTATCCGTCCGCCTCGCCCTTTCCGCGCTCTCCTTTCTACCGTTTGCCGCATGACTTCCGCCAGGATGATGCGAATAGTCCGCCGCGGATAAATTATTGTTTAGTCTGTTTCTTTCTTCGTTTTATCATTCATCGTCAACGATAATTCAACTGACGCAAAAATGAAAATAAAATCTCCCTTGTCTCTGCGAAATTGCATATTTTTCGATGTGATTATCAAATATATGTACATCATAGTTTACAGACTTGGCGACATTGTTCAAAATCTTTCTATCAATCTTTTATTTTTTTTTGTTGAAAGAGATATTTATTTATCGGATTTTGGGCTGTATAGAAAAATGGAAAATAAAAGAAAACAAATTTGCCGAACAATCAATATTGATTTCGCACGAAAACTTCGGCATTCGGAAATAAAAATGATTTTAGAGTTCAATGCAAATTTTTCAAATTAAATGTAATTTATTTTACGGTACTTGATATTGATATCGGTACTTGATATTGATATCGAACTTTCAAGGATTCGGCACAGGTTTGAACGAACAGGAGCGCATGAAAATATCGCGATAGCAACAAAATGGCATCAGTACGTAGAAATTTGCGTTTTCAGCGCATGATGAAAGCCCGATGCAAATTTAAGGCACTGCGGTGGTTGTGATTTTTTTCTCCTTTTTTTTTTAAAGCCACAGGACCATGTTGAAATTTACACAACATGTTTTAGCGATGAATATCGATCGGCCGTCGTCCGCGATCGCCCTTGGAGAGCTTTTATACGATATTTTATTTCCGATAGAGAATGTAATACCGAACTGCTAACGAGGGTCGGCGACATCGAGCGAAGCGTGTTTCGGTTGCAGGTCGAACAACCGAAACCAATAATTGGTGAACACAACACCGAAAAAGCACAACCGTGTATCGAGCGTATTACGCGGGAAAAATAAAGGGGTAAGCTAACAACTACCTATTGTTCCGCAATAGAGTATTATTCACTATGTTATTATCGTTTAACATTCCTAAATATTACTTGCAGTTCCACGACAAATTTTCCGAACGCGCTAAACGCCTGTAATGCCACGCGAAAATTTATGTAAACTTTATATAAACGTATTGCACATAATTTCATATTTTGAAACATTTTATGCTTCCAATAAGCGAGAAAGCGCCAGAGAATCATTTCTATGTAAAAGCGCGCACAGGAGATACCAAGAGACATTGTCTCTCCTTGGAAAATACGCAAATGATAGTCGAATAGCGGCGGCTCACACGAGATAGGCGGGACGTCGGTGTATTTCAATAAAGTTCGGTATGCATTCCGAAATCGACAAGCGGTTTATGCACCTTCTGCGAATTGCACGGCACGATAGAATACGTAGGTATACGCGAGCCGGGCGCGCGATGCACGCAACGTGCCAGTTTCCGTTTCCCAGACTGGCTGCGCGCAAATGCCCCGTCCGTCCCCCGCCGTCCGTTCAATCCGACCGCGGCGAGAAATTCGCGCGGAGGCCGCGAGAAAAGTAGCGTCCGGGTGCAAAGATATTCCCGCGACTCGCCGCCGCGGAAAATGGAATCTTCGGCGCGTCAACCGCGCTCGCTTCTCGAGAAATAGCAAATGGAAAATACTGCGCGGGACCTCCCGATGTTACATCGAATCCATAGATGACGGAAAATGATATCTCGCATTTCCTCAGAAATTCCGAGGATCCCTGACCTCTCGGCTATTGCGCGTGGGTCTTCGATTCATCTAATCTAAACATCGTAACTTTACAACAAAAAAACGCAGTGTCACATTTTTACGGGGGGTAAACCGCTGAGGGCATTCTGGTGTACAGATTTGCGACATTCATGGGCATTACTAGGCATAACTAGGCATTTTTGGGGCATTATAAAGATAAAATAAGATAATAAGATAAAGTAATGCCCACTGGGCACTAGTGGGCATTGGTGTACAAGTTTTTGGTCAGCGGTTTCCCCCTCGCATTTTGATAAGTACTGGTCCATATCATCGGCATCTCGCTGCTTATTGATTTACGACGTTATTCCCCCTTTCTTTTTCGACCTCACAAATTTTCACCTGTAAGCAATTTCCGACAGCCCGCTCGACGCCTGCTTTTCATCGTTCGTCGAGCTCTACGACATCATGGAAATACTTTGCCACCATCTTGGAGTAATAAATAAAAAGCACCCAGCGCGCGCGCGCGCGCGCGGTCTAAATGTTCCCGTTATGGTTGTAGAATATGATATACACGAATGTTGTCGACAGTTCGCGGAGTGATTTTACCCCGCGACAGATGGGTAACCGGAATGGTAAATAAATAAAATAATATTAAAAAAGATACGTTGTTGAGTTCGCTCTCCGTGCGTCCATGCAATATTAATTAATTATTGGCAATTATAACGGAATATATCATTGGCGTTGGAAAGAGAACAAAATAGAAAATTTAATTTAGGAAAATATTCTGCTGAAGAATTTCAATTTTTATCGCTACCCGATATATCAGGTAGCCAGGTTTATGTTCGCGAGTTACATCGTGGTACACACATCCAACTGAATTATATTAAAATCATGACGTATGTTATAACGCATACGCGCACCGTTTTCACATATGCGTGCATCGAGAAGAACCCGGCATTATGGTACATACAGCGAGAGTAATCGGATAAACAGTACCCTCCATTATTATTGCAAAATCAATAAAGCAGCCTCAGCACGTTATTACTATTATAACGTTCGACAAATCGCATTAATGTTCAGTGTCGCGTACAGAGCGAAACAAGCCCGTGAATCTCGCATTGTTCACCGAGATCTAAAGAGAGCAGGCCATACTTTCCGTACAATTTCAAACGAACGAATAAACTCAAGCGCAGGTTTACCAGTAGCCTTACATCGTCCGGCGCGATGCGAGAATGTCGGGAAAAAAGATCATAATGCCTGGTTGCGGTCGTAAACATGTACGAGATTTCCTCTTCGGGTAAACCTGTGCCGCAACTTCTCCGCATAAACCGTGTCGGAGCACCGGCGAACTTGTACTTGGATCTACCTATGCTCGGATGAAGCTCATGTAACGTACGTGCGGCAACACAAATCTGCCATTTAATTATATAATTTATTAATACCGTATCTTGCCATTAATATTACCGTACTTCACTATTAAATTAACAAAACGATATTCGAAACTATTATATCATACATCATTTGTGATATTAGCTTGTCGTGGCGTTGATCAGGCTTCGGATTTTAAAAGGGCTTTAAGGGGATGCTGAGGTGATTCTGCATCTTTTGCGGTTTTTGTATCTAGTCAATTCGTGAAAACATTTGTGTAATAATACAAATTGTGCGGCTTTTGTGTACAGATCGACAGTGTCCCGCTAATCGGACTACATCAGAGAACAGCGTGGTATCAACGAAATTAAGTTTAGAAGCCTAACAAAAAATCTATTCACTCGATACCACGCTGTTCTCTAACCTAGGCCGATTAGCGAATCACTGCCGGTCTGTACACAAAAGCCACACAAATTGTATATTACATATTTCATGAATCGACAGTTCTAGGAGCGAAAGGTGCAAAGAGTGCAGAATCACTCCAGCATTCCCTTAATCGGTGCGAATCAATGTACAATTTTGCGTTTTACGTCTTCGGAAGTGAGAAAGGGGCGCGACGCGCGTGACACTTCCTAGACACTTCCGCGGAAAAACGGCCAATCTTTTCCCGGGAGATGTGTACGCGTCGCGGACGCATCCGGCTGGGAATGCTCGGCGGGATTAGTCGATGGTAAAAACTGGCGGTGGCGGTGGGGTCGCGGGGGTGTGTGCAGCCCGCGTCTGCTCGCACGAGATGGAACGAACCGTCGCGGCTTCTCGCGAACAGCTTCGCCTGGGCTAGTAACACGCGCGCGCGCGCGCACGCACACACGTACACGCGCACGTGCGTCTGTAACAGCCACTCTAGATAGCACCTGTTACCCTTACTCCGGCATTACCGGCCCCTCGCACCGCCGCCCCGTTTCCATTCGGCAGCACCCTAACTACTTGCGCGCGTCGCTTTTACATATGATCCCCCAACCCTCTGTACTCCGCACGGCCTTCTCGTGATCGCGGGGGAGAACGAAATTTCGACGTTTAAACCGGCGAACTGCGATTCCGAGACGCGCACGTGCACGGGGTATTCATTTAGGAATATCGCCCTCGCGAGCGAGAGTAAAGTACACGCTATCTCGAGTTTTCTTATCGTTACTGGCGGGGAGAATATGTCCTGCTCCTGCTAAGTAAACACGTAATCCGTGATTAAAATTACGCGACACGGAGCATCCTGCGGCGCTGTGAGGTAATCTTGTTAGTAAGAAATACGGCATCACTGTCTCGCGCGGCGCAAATAAAAGCTATCCATAAAGATTTCAGAAACATCCGTGATAACGACGTTTCTCGGAAATGCGAGACAAGTGTCGAGACGGTGATACCCGAGACGAATGACAAGGTTTATCAAAGCGTCTTAAACGCGGCGCGTTCATCAATACGTGTGTTCAAGAAGACAACTTGTAGCACAGCTCACAAAGTAACTACGCAACGCAACTCGCAACGCAACTAACCAACGCGATTGTCGAGAGCTGACTGACCGCTGACGCTCTCGATCCTGCCTTTTATAGCCGAAAATCAAAGTTGGCATCTTCTAACGCTGCTTTTTGCAGACGCCGAAAAGTCGCGGTGCGTCACAGACAATGGAAATAAAAATGTCACCAGTACGTCGCGCCTCGCGACATCAATCGCGCCTACAGTCGTACGAAGTTTCCTCGGATTTGCGCCGTTTCAAAATACACCAAAACACAATACCACATTGTGACTAAACGCAATACTACATACGTAAAGTGGCGCACGCGATAGCCTTAAAAAAAGGGCAGGTGTAAAAGTGCAGAAAATCGTGCACAAAAGAGAGCTGGAGACTTCCGCCGGTGGAGCGCACTGTTTTTATGAATCATCCCCTTTCGTTCACCCCTCATGAGTTTTACGCAACTCCAGCAGGATGTATAACTCCTAACTCCTCTCCACCGTGGGTATAAACGAAATTACCAGCCGCTCATGCCGCTGTTCCACGGAGTACGTTGAAAATTAGTTCTTTGTATCCCCGTGAATTATCGGGCTTATCAGCCGCCGTCGAGCGGAGGCGAACCGATAGCGTAGACGCAACGGTGAATGATCGTTTAAGAAACTTTGTTAGAGATAATTTAATCTCTTTACTAAATAAAATTGTTATTTTCGCCATGCATTTACCCTTTTAAGTAAATCAATCAATTAAGAAGTGGAATTAAATTAAATTATGAGAGGAATTAATGACGGGGGAAGAATAATAGCCAATTACTTTGATTTGTGACTGTGTGATAGTTAAAAATTGATGTCCTCATTTTGGAAAATGTACGGCCACGTTTCGTACGAGGGCGTTATTTTGACGGCGGTGCAACTCCAGTTTCATTCATTTCGAGATATCGATTCCAAGTTATAAAGAACATCCTACCCCGATCGATCCCGAGAAACGCGGTTAACTCCAATCTCACAAAAAGTGGAGTTGCACCACTGCTGAAATAACGCCTTCGTGTGGTACAGATTCGCCGATTCGCCAATCGAATCGGTATGCACCGCGGTCACGTTGCAGCCATAAGCGTTCCGCGCGCACGGCTCCCTCGTATCGAGAATATTTTCGCGGAAATTAGACAGGCGGAAGCGTCAGATCTGCCAAACACTACGGTCCCGGGCAAGGAGAAAACCGCTGACCAAAATCTCTGTACACCAATGCCCACTAATGCCCAGTGGGCATTATTTTATCTTATTTTATCTTTATAATGCCCCAAACTAATGCCCCAAAAGAATGTCTAGTAATGCCCAGTAACGCCGCAAATCTGTACGAGCGTAGAAAAACCATCACGTGAAAACAAGCACGAAACACTCTACATCCGCGAAAAACAATCGTAACAATAATTGGACAATGCGCGAAATTAGAACGGCCGTCAAACGGTGTCCCGCGCGCGAACGTAGCGCGGCTATTGTTTCGCACGGCAAACTTTACAAATTAAATTTAAATCGCAGCTTCCGCTGTCCCTCGCGGCACGGGAGAAATTCATATATCGCCGAGCGGCACACGCGGATTTCCCGCCGACTTCTCGGCTCGAATCGCGAGTCTCTCGAGCATCGCTCTCGCGAGTGTTTAACGAAACGCATTCGCGTACGCTGCGAGAGTTGGCAGAAGCGTCGAGCTTTTTCCACGGCTCGAAAAGAAGTGCTTCCGCGATATCCAAATATTCACTAACGCACACGAGCTTCTCTCGCGCACGTCGTTTCCGCTGTTCGACGAAAGAAAAGCGTTCGAGAAACTCGTCATCTTCGAGATGCACACGCTCGGGAGACATGCAATTTTTGATCGAAAGTGGTAGTCTCTCTCTCTCTCTCTCTCCCTCTCTTCCTCTCCCCTTTCTCCTTTTTCCTCGCGTGCCGAGGATGCGATATCTTTCAATTTCCCGGCGATGCGTATGAAGCATGGGGCTTTACGAGGATTCGAAGGTGCCAACGCGGCAAATCGATATGCGACCTCGAACTCGGTCTCGGCGAGCGAATCCAAGCAGGATAACCGAGGGAAGGAGACGGAAAGGGGACGGATGATGGCGCGGGAGGGAGAGAAAGAGAAAAGCTTTATATTCGCGTCGGGGAAAAAAAGGACCTTTAGAATCCGTGAAAATGGCGGAACAGGTAGGTGTACGCAAATACGCGCCCCGCTCGCATCGAGAAGAAGCGGGCGCACAAAAGCGGCGAGAGGGCGTGCGGCGAATGCGGAATTTTCCGCGGATTAGTCGGATAAACGAAAAGTGTCAGATTTTTCGCCGCGGCGCGGAGAGTACGCCATTCCCCCGCTTATATTTCCTTTATTTCACCGTGCCGCCTGACGCGCGCTTGGAAAAAGAAGGTAAAAGCGCGAGCAAGAACGCGGCCGTTCGATATCCCGCGAGTAAGTTAGCGCGCGATGCGGGGCGGCGATTCTAAATGCGCGCGCGGCGGTTTACGGGGCGGGGAGAATTCGTAAAATTCGTTGCGAGAATTTACGGCCGCGCGGCAGGGCGATCGTAATAATTAGCGGCGAAAGGTCCAGTTCCGGAATATCTCCAGGCTGTTTTTATGAAAAGCACATATGAAAAATTAATTGTTTATACCGCCCGCGCACACGCTCGGGCGTCCGCGAGCTGCAACACCGCGTGGGACGCGGTAAACAGTTCGGGAAAAACAAGTAATAATTCTGTCCAAGATAAATCACCCCCTCGCCGCGGCTCGATTGCACTCGCGTCTCCAGCGACGAGGAGCTGCTCCGCGTTATTCGCGTTAATAAACGAAAATATTCCGCCGTCGTAATGTCGCGACGAACGGCCTCTCGACGGTGCACCTAACGTCCGCGGCGATGAAACGTCCCCCGGTTATTGATACTGTGCGAAGGGCAGGGGAGAAATCCATGTCTAGGGGGTGGCAGCGAGAGTGTTGGCGATAAAGGGATCAGGCTGATTTTTACGAGCGCGCGACAAGTGCCAGACTCTCTCGTATGAAATCGCAGGCCCCGAGTGTATAGTCGATCTCAAGTTTCCACGGGGTGGAAACCGCGAATGACGAACGGAGAGCACCTCCGCCACCCCCTTATCGGCCGCGGACTCGCTCGATAACAGCAATCGCCGGCGCAGTCGGGAAAATGCGTATCGAAATCGGGATACGCTTGAAGAGGCCGCCGGGAAATATCGCGTGAGTTTAATGACACCGCGCCGTCATTTTTACACACCAGACACCGCTCGCTGCGAATATAACGTTCACAATCCGAGAACGATCGCGCGTGTGCAGCTTCATTTAGAGTCTGATAAATTTTAATCATAAATAATGGCATGTAAATAGATTCATTCTCGGATTTATAAATCAGCGGCAACATGCGTCGAGTAAATTGTTAACATTTGTTAGTTCCAATTATCGCGTTTATAATACATGCACGGCGGATACCGATGATCGAGCTTGAATGTAAATCTCTCGTGACGAACGATCTCCAATAATTCTCAAACAGCGCTCTCCTTCCTGACGATCGATCTTCGACAAACGATGCCCCCGCGCTCATCCTCCCGTGAGTCACGCGTGCTGCCCGCGAGCCACAATTGCGACGGAGCCCCGGTGGGACGGGCGTATAAATTCATACTATTAAACGAAATCACGAATGTCGAGGAGACCGGGACTAAAGCCGACCCTGCGCCGGCTCCTCTCATTCCGGCCCCCGATATAAATCGCTCCTTTCCGCCGAGAGAACGGCCAAACTTGGCCACGGCCGCGCGAGAGAAATCGCCTTTCGCGCTGCCGAAAGTGGAGAAAGAGGCGACGGACCCCGGGGTTGGTTCGGGCGCATTACCGTGGAAAAGCGGCGCGAGCACGCTCGCATACTTTCGCCCGGCTGCAAATAAAGGCTCCCGCTCCCGCGCCCGTTATCTCAGGCGTATAATCTAAAGCGGCCCGTAAAACCGTCTATACGAATCCCCGGTGCAGCCAACGCCATCGCGGAGGATGAGAACGCCGGGTGGCGAGACGGTGGCGCCGGGGGTGGATACGTGTTTCGTGTGGTTATGCACCGCTTCTCGTGCTACACGCCGCCGACAAATATAGCGAGACACGTATTCGCAGGGAGCGTGCGTGCCCGCCATGAGTCGCGATTGCATAAAAGGACGGCAATAATGGCGTCTGATACGAGCCCAAAATCTCTTTCCCATATACAGAAAATACCTTAGGGACGAGTGCAATATATAATGGTAGCATTAAGAGAAATCATGCCAACAAAATTTGCATTTTATTGTGACACAGAAACGACTTATTACCAAGCGAGTGATTTATGCGAGAAAACGAAAAGTCATCAGCTGCAGAGATTCATGAGAAAGTCCGTCTTTACAGTTAAAGTTCTGAATTGTCGCAGATATATGCATCAAATATTGAATAAACATCGCAGTCCTGGGGGAGGATCCACGTGTCCCCTCATTTAACCCTTTGAAGAACGATGTATCATATGTGTTACATCTTCCGCGTAATCAGGGACAGTATTAAGTTTCAGAAAAATCGGCGGAAAGGAAAAATGTATGCTTCAAAGGGTTAACACTGTCGCGGTGTAAGATCTTCAACAATTGTGCGCGTGAAACAATTTACGCACCCGTTCGCGAGATTTATCTCGGGAAATGCAATGATAAACTAATTTACTCTCCTCTAAATTTCTTTCGGTGTTCCCGCGTCTTGTACGAGCGCACCGCAGGGACGGTAGACGGTGTAGCGAGGAAAAAGATGCGAAGGTACATAACGGCAAGCTTGCCAGACGCCATCGTTGCGTTTTATCGTATGCCCGGTGCATATGCAGCGTCGACGAGTATTCGAGCCACGTAGGAAACCTCCTCTACTTAACTATCCATTAAATACGACCGCTATTCGCCGCGTGGCACCGGCGCCATTCCACGACACCAAATCCAGCGTAATCGAGGGAAAATATCGCGGCCTATAAAAAGTGAGGCGTATCGATTGATGTTCGTACGCGAGCAAGGGCGGAATAATATTCGCTGGAATTCAAAATGAGATTCTACCACGTGTCTCAACCTCTTACACCGCCGTATAAAATGTACGAAGCGTTCTTTTTTTTTAATTAATTCACCTACGCAATCCTACCTACGCAAAGCATTTCCTCCTTTGCCAAGGAAGAAATTTCCGCGATAAGGAATTAATGTGCATTTTGAAGCAGATGAGAAGATACGCTGGCTCGCGCAAAAGGAACGGGACGGCGAAACAGCGAGCGTTGGTGCGCTATTTCGAGATAAATTCATTCGAATTAATTGCTTTCCCCGTGCCGCCCCGCCCGTCGGTCGCGTCGTTGCCACTTTGTTCCGCCTCTCGAATAAATAATTTCGTTAATGTGTAATTTAGATAAGCGCACGCGCCGCGGAAGCCTTTTAAATTGTATTGCATGTCGCTCGTTCGTACCGAATTTATCAAAATTAATTAATTTCCTATGAATATGTAACGCGGCGCATTGTAAACAAGCGCGGGATGCGCCCTCCTGTCGGGCGCATTTAATCAATAGCGCTCGCATTAAGCGTGTCAATTATCAATGAGGTACCGACAACTATTTCAGGACTACCTCAGGCGATTAATTATCAATCAAAGCTCGGTGCCTCGCCACGATGCAGGCCCACCCCGTACAACAGATACGGCGGGATCTATTGGTTTTCTGAATCGATGATCGGAAAGCTGGCGCAGCTCGCCCTTTTGATCTACGAGCCGCCAGAATTATAAGAATTACCGTTCGAGGTACGAAATTACGAGTAGACGGGTATCGATGTCGATGACAAATTAGTCGACCCCGTCGATTAAACGAGTCCTCTCCTACCTCGACGCAAATTGCCTCGTTAATCTGATATTAAATCGCGGTATAAACGATCGCGATTCTCTTTTCCAATCCCCCTCCGCCGAAAGAGAGTCGTATTTTTACGAGATAATGGGGTACTTACTGGAGTTCCCTGTAAGGGAACTGATTATAAGACATGGTTACAGATGTGCTTTTGTCAGTATTGAACATTAACCGTCAATAAGAAGTTTACAGTGTCACAAATAAATAAAAGACGTTATCGGATATCTAGAAAATAGAAAAATATGAAATTGTAAAATTTGTACGCGTCTCAAAATATTTTAAATTTAAAAATGAAATATTTTGCCGTGTGCATTAGAATAAAAAGAGCCTGTTTGAGTCAGTCGAGAAAAATCATTGGATAAAGTTTTCATGGCGTTTAAAAATCTTTGGCTGGAAACCTACGGAGTCCAAACTCTTGGAGGAGAAGATGAAAACGTTGAATCTTAATCATAAAGTTAATATGGAATACGATTGGAGTCTCTTTGTTACGCGACATAAAATACAAGCTCGCAACACGGATATAGATTTTTTGTTACGTATAATGTTAACGCTATCTTACTTTAGAGTGTAAATTCAATATCTGACAACGTAAATCATGAAGCAGCAATACGATTAAACGAATAGTCATCGGGAAAGGAAAGAGAAGAGAATCTCCCACGTATACAATATCCAACTTTTTTCTCTGTTCAATTAACGACACGTAGAAAAAAAACACGCGCACAATGAAAAGCAGCCTGCCAGATCAATTTATCTTTTTGACATCAGTACCGAGCGCGAGCACCGTTTCCTCTCTCGCAGGGAGATTTTCCTTTCTTTTCCCGAAGCGTGCGCGCGAGAACCGGCGAGGATCGATCGGTATGGCCGTCCGCATCTGGGTCGCGACTTTTTCTCTAATTACTTGCGGCTTTGAGGGTGGTTGCAGCGCAGCTACCGTTAGATCGATGCAACTCTTCCTCGCGAGTCTTCCTCTGGCCATTCGACGTTTTTAAAAGGCAACGCGACTCCAGCGCGACTGCGGCGGCGTAATCTCCGTCAAAATCGAAGCTCAAAGGTCGAAGGTTCTCTCCGTGCCGCCGCCGTGAGACGGAAGCTTATTAGTCGGCTGATTAATTATCGTTCAGCCGGCAGACTCGCTCAGGGGGACGTGAGTGTCGTAGAGCGTCGTCTTCCGACGGCCAGCGCGGTCTTCTTTGAACGAAGCGAGTGAGTGCATATACCAGGTAAAGTAATACCAACGCAAACTTTCTTGCGCGATTAACTTCCCTCGAAAATCCTACGGAAGGTCTCGCGCGACGGAGGCACTTTGCGGAAAAGTCCTTGGAGAAAATCCGCGTTCGTCGACAAGGACGACGATACCGAAAACGCACAAAGGAGGGAGAGGGGAAAATGCGAAACTTTGCTCGCAAACATTTCCCCTTGAATGAACAGCTTAAACATGTCTTTTTTATTGTCCTTCTTGCCCCGCTAATTGCATCCCTTCTTTGAAGTCAAGTTCGCGAATAGCCGCGCGTAATCACCTACAAGAGGGAAAGAGGAGAAACAGCGCGCGATACAAATAAGAGGAGAGTCGAGAGACGAGAGAGAGAATCAAAGTAGGCGAAAGGTGAGAGGGGCCGATGACGAGGAAATGGAGACGGAACGGGAAGAGAAAGCGTAAAGTTACCGATTGGACATGGGACAGGAAGAGATAGCGACGTGTATTGGCACAATCAGTCGGCGGCACGTTGCTACTCGAATTGATTGCAACCTAAGAGCGAACCTAAGAGCTACGCACACGTACTTCGCTCGCACGCCTATTCGCAGGCCGCGACAACGTAAGATGAGGCAAGTTTCGCGATAATAAAGCGGAACTTGGATCGGAAATCCAAAATTAGTGCGCGTCTTCCCGTTCCACAACGCTATATTGACGAACGTGATCGGAGTTTCGTTACCGTAGCGAATAATAATTGCAGCTCCAACTAGCGGAGTCGCACGAGCGGCAAAATCGCGGAATTAATCATGGGATCTCCCTTGGGCGCGGGAATTTCTCCTTGGTATTTTTCATAACAATAGCTACGAGCGCGGATCGGTCTGCAACGTGATTGAAAAAAATTGTACCCGAATAGAACGAAAATACGTCGCGAAAATAAAATGTGGAGCAAACTAGAATAAAATTGTTATGATGCGCGGCAACTGAAAAACACGCCCGCGACCATTCGATTCGTTACGATGGAATCGATCCATTAACACGGTTTATTTTTTAAACAAAAAAATACACGGCGTTATAGTTCTCCCGTGTACATACATTGATGGCGCAGCGGACTAAACAGTAACGATTTTCAAATAAATATTATTTTTAAAAGTAAACGAGGGACATATCTCTCTCTCTCTCTCAATTATTTTAACGTGGGCTTTATTATTTGAAATAAATTAGGTGGACAAAGAAATATCATACTGAAAAATGTCAAGAAGCGCGATATTAAGTCATAGGTTGCTCGTCGGACCTCAGGATATCCCGAAAGAAATTCTACCGTTCACGCACCCATTGCGACCATTATTCCCGAGGAAACTTTCGTTTCACGAGTAATTTCACTGGAATAAATGGGACATCACCGAACGCCCGTCCGTTTCCAGAATTCAAGATCTCTTCGGGGGGAAACGCGGGGCGAGATCGATTATAATTCGTCATTCCGACAACGCTTATCATTACTGGGAAGGGAAATATTACCCGGTTAGAGCGAATTTCGCTCGTTACATAGAGCACAGCGCGCAGAATCGTAGAGTAATGCGCCAATTAACCCTTTACGCCCCAAGAAAATTTCGAGAGAGACGGGTGAATATTAATTTTTTTGTCCAGTCAAATCAGTTATTACCTTTGTGCTGGCATGAAAAGTCTCGCCTGAAAAATCCGTAAGTATAGACTACGAATTACAACTATTTCCTTTTTCACGCGAGAGGAGAATGCGCATATTGAAAATCAGTGCGTTAAATCCATCTCGGCGTAGCACCACAAAAATCCTGGATAATTTCTCTCTCGTGTAGCGTTGACTACAAAGCTACACTGCGAAAATTATACGTTAGCAACGAAATGGTACAAGCACGCATTATAGCGCATTTGTACGATAAATTTCCAGACGCACAGAGAGTACGTAAATACATGATTACAGTCTATCGCGCGCGCTACGAGTATAAAGAATAATAAAGCCCGGTTTAAAAAGATTCGATCGATGCACTTGTACCAAGTTGCTCGGATAAAGGTTACAGAGTCTTGTTAGATCTATCTTGTTAGATTGGACGATCGTTGCAATTTATTTGCTATGCTAAAGGAACGCCGACCCAAACAATAGGTAGCGAGGGCGCATTAAAACTGTAAGAACAGCATTATGCGAACGTAACGCGAAACACGTCGAAGTGCAGACAGACCTTTAAGAATGCCCCAATAAATCCCAAAAAGATTTATTTCATCGTATGGTGTATTTACTGTGAAAAAAATTGTTAAAGATAACCATAGTTTTTGGGTCGTTAAAGTGAAATAACCCCTTAAAATAATAGATAGAATAATTGCGTTTTCTAGTTACGCGGGGTAAAATTCGTAAAAGATTAGAGTTACGAACAATCCAAATAATTCGATTACTAGTTGTGGGCCCCAAAATGGGTTGCTGTCTTTTTTTCCCCCAGAGACGAGAAGATTGTGCGAGAACGTTTCATCGGACTCGCTCGCGGTCGATATACGGTGAGGGAAGAGAGGGAATTTATTTTTCCCTGGCGAGGATAAATCTGCGCGTGCAGGTAAATCAATTTCCTGGCCCGCGGCGAGACCTGCTAGAGACAGGACGAGTCGTTACGCTTTTTATAACATTTTTCCAAGTCAATTTCCTTTCGCCCATCGACGACGAGAGCCCAAGGTTCCTCTTGGGGGGAGGGGGCGGCGGAGAGAGAAAGGAAGATACATTTTCACGAGCGCGGATGCAATTTTAATCCTTTGGAAAAATTGTTAACCCCCGAAAACATTTTTTTAATCCATAGCAACTAGGAGACTAAATTTTCACCTCTATTTCCTCTTCCACTTTTTCACGAGTTCCGCCGATTATCCTTAACATTCTAAATAAGGATAAAAAAGCAGTTCTGACAATTTTTTCAATTCTTGGATGAAAACTGGTTGTTAATGTCGCAAAAATATAAGGATTTCAACTAGGAAGTTCAATTGATTTCATATCCCTTCGAATAACAAAGCGTTAAATTAGTAGAAACTGTTTAAAAATCTTTACCAATATCGAACGATGCCCGCGGGACCGGCGGGATTTCGCAATGCGGGGAGCCAGCGCGGGCGCAAGACCGATTGTTTTACAATCCTCGTGACGAACGTTTCCACTTCCGCATCCTGCGTCCCGCGTCGGCCCAACTTTTAGGGCCACAAGGAATTTAGGTCGCGCGAGAGACAAAAGGTGAGAGAGTGCATCGCCGCGCTACGCTCGCTGTTCGTCACGCGCCGGGGAGCACGCGTCTGTCACGGACGTCGAGAATGTCCCGATGGATATCGATGGTCTCTCGATGCTCAAATCCAGCTCGTCGAGTAGCTGGGTTAACTGCAGGGGGAGGGGGAGGGAAGAGGATCGCCGCGGTAAATCGCGAACATGGCGAGTACGGAAACGTCGCATCGGTGCATCGGCGATGGATGCACCGACGGAAGAGACACTGTCGCAGGTTCGGCCGTTGCGCGCCAATGCCATTATCGTGTCTCGGTGGTAACAATGCGAGAACGATGCGGCACAATCGTAGAACACGGGGATGTTACGCTGGATCGTCTCCGTGCCGCGCTATTGTTCGACACAGGCGCCACGCGAGCATTCGTACTGATTGCGAGCCACTGTATCGCGCGATCCGCGGATGATGCTACAGAGTGGCCATTGCCTGCTTCTACATTTTGAACCGCGCGTACGGAGTGCATACGCCGGGCCGAGGGCGTTAAGCCAGTTGTCATACCGAGAGACTTCCGTGTAATGCAGTGCAGTATTATAGCTATGCGCAGCGCTAATTCCTCTATGTACTGCTTCGTGGTGAGTGCGACCAAAAAAGCACGTACCATAAAGTGTATTACTGACCAGAGGCGCGCATTGTACGCGTCTCCGGACGCGTAACGTTACGTGTGTACTCGGGTTTCTATTTTATGTTTCTCCAACTTGCCAAAGATTTATGAATTACTCGGGCTAAAGTATCCGTATTAGAGTACGGATTGAGTCCGATAGAAATTTCATCAATCAGAATACAGTTTACTAATCTCAACTTTAGTGAATTTTACTCTGATTGATACGGGCGCTCAAGGTCGAGCAAAAAGAAGAAACGCAATCTCTTCAAATTCCGATTTAACTGCCTTCCACATACGCGAATATAAAAGACATGTCCGTTTTCGACAAGAGGTGGACATGAAAGATGTGGGCAATTAAAATATCGAATAACAATGGAAAGTGTATTGCCCATATATTGTCATTATTCCGCGGTCTTTATGAAATATTAATAATGCTTCCATAATGTAAAATTCAGTCTTCCGTGTCAATATTAAAGAGTAATGTCATCCAATATTGTTTAATTAGCAATGCCTAAAATATCTGGAATTACGCTACACATCAGCGCGGTCCTGAATATTGAAGAACGATTTAATTAATTAATTCGCTGAGCTGGCCGCACCGAAAAATTCAGGTCCAGATTCATCCCAGACAATTAATTCACGGAAAACGCTCTTGGCTCATTCATTCGGCGTTTCGCAACACGAGTGCCATGCCTGGGTGATGGGCAAGAGTCAAAAGGGTAAGAGTGGAATGGAGAGGAAGAGAGGAAACGAGACAGAGAGACGGAGAGAGGAGAAAGTCGATACGTTGGACAATGGGGGAGGAGGATAACAATGCCCAGCATGAGGCGAGTGGCGAGACAATGCACCGCGGCTGGTCCGCACCCCGTCGCGAATCCCTAAATCAACGTTCAACATATAATAAAACGGCGGCGCGCTGACTAAAAGGACTTTAATGAATCGGGCACGATTTTCCTTCCGCCGGCATCCACTTCTGTCGCGTGTATTTCGCCCTTTCATACCGCTGGCACCGCCTTTCGACACACCATCAATACCACGCGCCAGCATCGCACGCGAAACGCGATCGTTCAATAATTGAACTGAAGAAGACATCTACGAGCAGCTTTAAATCACAACGGCCGATCTTGCGGGAGATGGCAGAACCGATCTCGAGCTGCCTTTTTTGCGAGAAAGACATACGAGCAAACTGACTTTCTTTTTTTGGTCGAAAACGGATTAAATCGACCTCGTTCAATCATTATAAGATAATGTAGCGAGTATATTTTTATTAAGTGAGGAAATATTATGCGACCTGTACACTAAAAATAGAGTAATCGCTATAGCGAGGATAAAATTTATGAAAATCTAAAAAAAATCTGTAAGCACACGAGAGAGAGAGAGAGAGAAGAGAGAGAATTTTCTTGAACTTTACCCTGAAAATCGTGTAATCGTGGGACAACATGGCATTTTCAAGACCTTTATGAGAGTTTTTTGAAATCTTAGCATACATTCTACGAGTAAAATGTATGGTAAAAGTTCGAAAAACTCTCATAAAATTCTTCGAAGTGGTATGTCGTCCCACGATTACATTTTCAGGATGAATTTTAAGAAAAAAATCTCTCCGTATAAAAACGCGTTCAACATCCGCAAATTTAATGTTTCTCGTTGTGTAAGTACAAAAGCAAACACACACTGAGAAAGTTTTCCATCGGATAAACGAATTAAATAGTGTTTCCGATGGTTAATTTTTCCGATTAAATTATAGATACATCCGATGAAATTTATCCGATGAAATGCAGTTACCGGTGAAATTTGATTGAAAAAACGATCATATTTTTCATCTATATACAATTTAATTGGATATATCCGTTTGTTATTATGTAATTGGGTTATCCGATTATATTTAACCCGACATTTTTCTCAGCGCATATATACAAGTTTCATAAAGTTCTAAATAAGAGACATAAGATTATCAAGCTTTCAACGAATTGCTTTTGGTGACTATCGTAAGCTGACGAATGTAGTTATAAAGGCGAGCATAAAAGTTCTAGATATCTCGATAAGGGGGAGGATGACAAAACCGATGCGCTTCGGGCTATAAAAATTGCCCTTGCATACTGATATCTCGCGAAACTCAGTAAATATATCCATTCTATATAAACTACGCAATTCACAGCAGGCGTAACGTTTCCTGTAACATTGCGCTTTAAATACGACAGTAAAACAACGCGTTGACAGTAACACACGCCGTAAACAAGCCTAACATGAAATATTGTAACTGCTTTAGAAGAAAATATTTTTGTTTAGTTGTTCCAATGTCCTATCTAGCAAATTATCAATGAGATAAAAATAGCAATTTTATTAAAAAAAAAGAGAAATACACGGAATTTTCTTTTAAAATTTACCCTAAAAATCATGTAAACGTGGGACAACATGGCATTGTGGAAAACTTTACGAGTTTTTTGAAATTTTACCATACATTTTACTAGTAAGTATAATTATACTGCTCTGAGAAAAATGTCCGATTAAATATAATCGAATAATCCAATTACATAGTAACAAACGGATACATCTAATTAAATTGTACATTCGATGAAAAATATGATCGGTTTTTCAATAAAATTTTATCGGTAACTGCATTTTATCGGATAAATTTCATCGGATGTATCCATAATTTAATCGAAAAACGCAATCGGAAAAATCAACCATGAGAAACACCATTTAATAGGTTTATCCGATAAAAATTTTTCTCAGGGTAGTAAAAAGTGTGGTAAAATTTAAAAAACTCATAAAATACTTCAAAGTGCCATGTTGTCCCACTATTACATGATTTTCAGGATCAATTTTAAGAGAAAAGTCTCTCTGTGTAGTATTGCCGATCTTTCCTCGTTAAGCGATACCGAATTTATCGGGCGATGTAAATATTTCGTGCGCGAAATACATTGTTCACAATTTGAGCTTCGAACGGAGCGAAGATTCGTGCGTGCCATAGTAGTAAAACCGGCTATAAAGTCAGACCGCAGCGTCAGGGAGTAGTGTTGCCCTTTCAATAGCAGACGAGTGGTATCTGCCATTCGAGCAGTTGCTTAAGTCCGTTTTTCCGAGGGAGAATAAAAGGATATACGCGCATACACACATGACATACGCGTACGAAAGATGAAGAAAGAAGACGGGGGGGGGAAGGAAAAAGGGAAGAACTCGCGAACAATATTCGGGATCTTCAGTAACGTTTCCCGCGGAAGTTTGGACGGGTCCGCAGTTTTCGGTTCTTCCGTCTCCCTTTCTGACTCCCGCCCCCATTCTTCCCGTCCACGTCAAGGACTTTTCAGGAATCTATATGTGTGTCCCTTTGAGACGTGAACGCGAAGCGCGCGATGGTATAAGAGCGAATTGGCTTCGTCGAAAGGATTTCGTGGAATTCGAATTGGGGACGAAATGCCGCGATGAGATTCCGGATACGGCTTCGGCTAATATCGACTCACCATCGATACCGAACACACAGCGAGAGCGGAGAGAACAGTGCGCCGGGCCGGGGTTTTCGAAAGGGCCGCGTGACAGGAATATTAATGTCCCGTGCACGCCGCGATGTTGCACAAACTGCGGAAACTATCGTAAGACGGAGTGCCTCGGTCACAACTCCCACCGACTTGACCGAACGCGACGCGGACGCTTTTCGAGAATCGTCAGTTGACGAAAATTGATGAAGTTCGAAGAAGAATGAGATCACAAAGAGAATTGATTATCTCCGAGCGAATGCCGCTTGGCTCGTGATACGCAAAGTCAGCGAAAAAATTTCTAATTTTTCAACCTTGCCACGATTCTTCGCGTTCCGATATCGTTCTTCATAGAGAACATCGCCAGGAAGACGCAAATCGATATTTCGTGCACAGCAAAGTTATTTTATTTCCTTCATAAAGTTCGCCGCCAAAGCAACGGGCCGACTTGGGCAATCCGAAGGAAACTTTAAAGCGATAGGATCGGTAAATTTCCTTTCGCAACAAGGAAGTGCTGTGCTTAATCCTTTAAAAAAAAAAGAAAGTTTATTCGGTACTCCAGTTAATTAGACTCCGTTTCAATTCTTACGCATATAATTGTTAATTTCTGCCTGTCACATTTACACCTCCATTACATTTAATTTTTCTCAACTTTTACACGGAACGAATAGACTTTATTTCATTGATCGTTACTGACAGTAATCAAAAGAAAACCTTTCTATTCTTATATGGAATATGAACTTGATGGTTTGATCAATCCTATCACTAAGGGACAAAATCCACCCTCGCACGCACACACGTGGTTCCATCAGCGTGATTGTTACGGCAGGCTTCTGCCCGAACCGAGATGGATCTTTGTGCGATATTGGCGTCGCGGCTTCCTTCTTCGCGCAGCTGAAAAAAAGCAGACGCACCGAGGAGCAGCCCTTAACGCGGAGGAAACGAGACGTCAAGTCGAGCAGAGGCAGACAAAAGCCTGGGCTCGAATGAAGGGAGAATAGATCGACGTGAAAATAAAAGAAATAGGGGCACGATGAAAAAAGGGGGGTAGCCTTATGAGAGAAAGCCGTATCGCCGTGCGCAAAAAAATAGAGCAAAATCGTTAACATGGTGCAAGTATACATCACGTTATTAATACAACGAAATTTAGTGTATTGTCTTATATAACCGCGACCGTATCCGTCTCGATTACATCGTTACCGTTACGATGTAATCGGTAACGTGACGACCACAACGGTGCACCGTTCGTTGCGCCATTCTTTTTTTTCGGAAAGGTATTAATTTCCAGTATTGGTTTCCAAATTCCGACCGCATGTTTTTTTCACTCTAGCAAAATATTATATTTTAGTCTTGATACAAACACATTTCTAGCAAACCGTTAGACTGCATTAACCATCTCTAATTTTCTATAATCTCTATTGCCAAACGTACGTTCTTGTATTATTATTATTATTATTTATTTAATCCTTGCCTCGCGGCTTTGGATGGCTTCCGTTCCTACGTTTGTTTCTGTTAGTGTGTGTGTGTAATAGTGTTTAGTAATCATATACAATAGATTTCATATAACAATAAAAATAAAAAATAAAAATAACAAAAAACAATGAAATAATGACGCAAACCAACTGAACTAAGCTAGAATTTAGACTATTATTAAATTAGGTCCTTTCACAATGCATTCTTGTATCAAATGTGAAAGTTTACATGCACTACGTATATTAGAGTAAATTCACTTGTGACAATCTCTACACTGAGAGAATGTTTTATCGGCTAAACCAATTAAATTGTGTTTCCGATGGTTAATTTTTCCGATTACGTTTTCCAATTAAATTCTGGATACATCCTATGTAATTCATCCGAAAAAACGCAGTTACCGATAAAATTTGCTTGAAATACCGATCACATTGTTCATCGGATATATCAGTTTGTTATTATGTAATTGGATTATCCAATTATACTTAATCGGACATTTTTCTCACAATCAGTGTGAGAATAAATATATAAAAAATTGGAGCAAAATTCAACTACTTTCGTTTCTTCCTTTAACATTACGGAAATCGTTACACTCGTTACATACGCTGATCCGATATCAATCAATAGAGCGCGCAAATTTCCAGAGAGATCGGTCAATGTTAGATTCGACAAATTCTACGATTGCGGCTGTACGTGATGTTTGTGGGTTCGTTATTCGGAAGATCTCGGAGTGAGATCGACGGGAGGGAAAAAAGCGTAGCAGGAACGAGATCACGCGAAGCAAACATTCGTTACCGGCGCGTAATATAATTAGACGCGCGGGAAATCGCGAACGAGCGCGTACCAGGAGGGCAATGGTGAAAGACTCGGAAATGCGGTACGTGTAAGAGCCAGACCACAGACACGAATTTTCCACCGAATTCTCTCCAATTTCCCTGCGATAGCCCGGCGTTCCTGGTTTCGGGAGCTGGCTTATGGAACAGCGTACCTATCACGAACTTCAGGAAGGAGCGGCGGTGTGCTCTCCCCATTGTTTGACTTGTTGGGGCAGTAATAACACAAGTTAAACCCCGGTATAACAAACCTGCATATGGAATTCTCCGATGCTTCAGCGCCAGTCGCATGCGCTGACAGTGCCTGTCTCCGTTGTGAATGCGTTTCGTTGACGGTTAAATTCATTGTTGTATGCAGCTGAAGTAATGAGGGATGCAGCGTACCAAATTGTCTCGGTACAATGGAGAATCGCTAAGTTTACAAATATTCATATGTTATCCTAATAAATGCGCGAGCGTATGTGGTGTGTTAACTCTATCGAATTGTAAAGCCGAACCAATCCGCAAACCCTCGAAAAATCTGCGGTTTTGCAAAAATATTCACATTCGCGTACAACTTTCACGACTTGTGGCGACATTAATAGCAATTTTCACATTATTAGTATTTTGATAAAATGTAGAAATTTGTAAGAGAAGAATAAGGAAACAAAGAGATTAAATTGATGCAGATAAGAGATAAGTGAGAAACGAAAAATCCCGAGTGATAATACAAGCACGCACTTATGTACTTTCCAATCTTTACATATATAATTATAGATGTGGTGTGTACATAGGAAAAATTGTTACGCGAGCTATTCTACTTTGTAGGGGCTATAAGTACTTGGCTCAGAAATTGGAACGAGCTTTCAGAGTAAGCTCCAATACGCAATCGCTCTTGAAACGTGGGAGTAGCTAAAGCCGCGTCTGCAGCAAGCGCGGGCGAGGTAACCGGTAATACGGATGGGGACGAATGTAGCTTGTTAGGAGATGAATGAAAGTTGTCAAGACGGTCCAATTAATGTCAACTCTTCTGACTTAGCCTACCGGTAGCCTGCAAGCACCGGCAAACTATTTCCCCTCCCACGCGTATCGGCGTATTACGGTCTTTTGCGGAATTTCATTTAGAACTTTAATAACTTGGAACCGCATTGCTATATTAGGATCTAGCCGAAATTTAGAGCCACGCGAGAGGAGGAGAGGCGACACGTGGATAGGGCGATCAGGTTAAACCTAATTTCCTGACTGCGAAATTAAAAAAAAATTGCGCGAGTCCGTAAGCGAATGCGCAGACGGTAACTATCTCCGATGGCGCTGCCGCTCGCCGACCGAAGGATTTTCGAAAGAAATGCGGCTCCTTTATCGGAGAATCTACTTATGCCTTAGACGGGGAACTCCTCTCGGCGGACAAAGGGTAATGCAAAAGTAACTTTGTCACGGGCGCGTGGCAACTTTCCCATAGCGTCCGACAACTTTGGACGGGCCGGGACTAGAATAATATTATTTTTTCTCCATCGCGGGATTACATTAAAGCACCGTCGCCTCGTGCTTCACGTTTTTGCGACGGGTAACTGACTGTTGTCAGCTGTAGAAGATCGCACGGTATTGCATTTTGTGGACTCGTCGAGGGATTCGACGCGTTTGCGGCATTGCGCGGGGCGGATGTGCCAGGAGAGAAAATTACAAACCGGGATATTAATTTATCAACATGGCCATACAATCGCGCGCATCGCTAGCGTTTTAGAGATAAACATAAAATTGTCTCGTTTGGTGCCATCCGGGGAATCGATTTGCCTAACGCCGAATGGAGCGATCAATTTTCGATCAAAAAGCATGTCTGAACCCACAGAAAAGATTTCCGGATCCAATGCTATTACACTTGAATGTATCATAAAATAGGAGAGATATAGCGCTAATCATATTTATTATAGAGAAAGGAATATTTTAATCTTAAATGAAAAATTCTAAAATCTAGAATTGTCTTTTGTCGAATATCGTGGTGCCAACTTCTCGTGCGTTGCAAAATGGAGGGGAAATTTATTCTAAACGCAAGAATATATTAACTTACATTTATACAAGTTACTCTTGTCTCACAATAGTAAGTCAATCTTTTTGAATTCGATAGAGGAGAATAAGAATTATTTATTTTATTTTGATATTGTCTTAATTTTGTACTAAATGAGGTTGCGAGAAATATAAATGCGTCAAGAATATCTTTTGTCTCAGTAACAGAAATTCCAAGGGGGAAACCGCTGAGGGCATTGCGGTGTACAGATTTGCGGCGTTACTGGGCATTGCTAGGCATTTTTTGGGCATTAGGCCTTACTGGGGCATTATAAAGATATAATAAGATGAAATAAGATAAAACAAGATAAATAACATAAAATAAGATAATAAAGTAAAGTAATACCCACTGGGCATTAATGAGCATTAGTGTACAAAATTTTGGTCAGCGGTTTTTCCCTCGAGAAATCCTTTCTGAGAGTATGCATAGAGAAATAACGTGCCTTCTCTCTACAACGTGATTTTGCTACTAGGCTAACACTAAATAAAACTTGACGTCCGAATAATTTTCGTGTAAGCGAATGGTATTAAAAGTAGTAAGTGCACGAAAGTCCATTTTTAGTAATAGCAATGTATCTTCGGCTCGGCTTCGCGCAGTCGAAATGCAGAAGTGCTCGTTGCAATTTGAAAATTATGCCGACTGCGCGCCGCGTTTTAAGGAGCATCTAAAATCCGAGGAAGAGAGAGTCGGAGGCAGGTAGGATTTCGCAGGAATGATATTGGCAGCAAACAAGATCCTCTGCGAGAAATCGTTTCTGCGAATAAGAAGGCCTTTTACGACCTTGCTGAGTCAGGCAGGGCGCATAAACGAGATGGGCGGTACCTGGCAGCCAAATATAGTACCTTCCTTCCTTAAATCCTGTACCAACTGAAGACGGCGACGCGAGAGCGACGAGGAGGGAAGAGAAGATACTCGCCCGACGTTGGATCCGCCGCGTGTGCGTGCGTGTGTATATACGTGTTAACGTGCAAAACACCTATACAACCGACCGACACGTACAGGGTGGGCCAAAACACGACCACTATTCAACAGCGCCGACATTTCCGGGCGTAGTTTCCGGTGGCGCCCAAATAACATCTCTGAAGGAACATCGATCTTTGCACGGGCCAACAATCCGCCAATAAGGTAGATAGGTCGGAATGCCGTACCGGTGTTTACTTTGTCGTTGTTATGCATCGCCTCGAACGCGATGCACTAACGACTGCGATCCTGACGCGTATCGTAGAGATAGCATCGATCAAGTTTTTACTACTTTCCCTTTACAGCTTTTGCCGTTTAACAGACCAATTATATTAATACCAACTGGCTATAATATAATTAGAAGAAATTTATTAATCAGGGTATCCTAAGGTAATATTTTTTGTAATAAATTATTTTATAGTCAGTCGGTCAAATTAATATTATTCGTCTGTTATTCAATTTACTGGCGAAGAAGAACAATTATTCCAAGTTTTTTCGTTTATTTCAAATTCCTTCTAACAATGAGAATCTCCGGTTTCAATTACACTCGATTGAAAAGTAAATTATCCTAGACTTTTGTACAATATGTAACTACGATATGCGTAAGATTATGCACCTGGATAGATGAAACTATTCGAGATTCGATTTGACCGCAGCTCTTTCGAAAATAAAGTTTCCTAAATAATAAATGGTTAATTTGGAATTAATCAGGACCGAAATATGACAAACGCGATATCAGATGGACAAGTAAAAAATAACTACTTGGATCGTCGGCACGTAAGTGCAATTGGCAGTAGATAATTAACGTAACATGAATTTCATGCAAACGAAATGGCGAGACGGAAATTGCTGTCGAGTATTTGAAAAGAGCGATCATCGATCGAGCAATCGATAGTCCTGGAATGTCAATGGAGCTCTCTCGTCGAAATACCGAGGCACGCGAAAATCAATCGCATGTAATGATTACAGCGAGCATACGGGCGCTTACATTTTAGTCGGAATGTAACGCCAAGTCTTCGGTTAGTTTCATTAACATCGCAGACTGTCCCGTATCCTGCGGAACAACGGTAATAGGAGCACCAGTGCACACATGCTCGTATAACTTCGTATTATACATTCTTTCCCATTATGCAAATTCTTAGTTATTATGCAAATGCGCCGACGCTTCTTTGGTTCGCGCGCGAGAAAAAAAAATTTTAACGGGAGGTCACGCAACAACGTCGCGTTCCCGCTGTATATTTGCAATACGTTTTAACGGCATTTTGGAAAATAAATTCAAACACTCCACTGACATCCAGAAGATTCGGTTAGAGCGGAATCTATGCGCTTTTACGACAACGTGAATGTTAGTAATAAGACGAAAGGGTAGATCTCGCGAAGGAACTTATGAATTCCCTCGCAGCCATCAGAGAAAATTAAAATTTTTCTTTCGCGTTTAATGAAAAAACCTATACCAACACAGCTGTATGTAGTGCCGCCGATAAGTTCGTGTACATAGCTGGTCGGCGGAGAGGATTTTTAACGCTAAGTTTCAAAAGTTCCGACTATGTTATGTTAATTCGACATATTAATTCCGCAAAGAATATTTTCTTTCTCTTACAATCTTTTCTCTATTTTCTTCACTTATACACGTATATGCGAACCGAAAGCAAAAAGATATCGCTGAGTTTCGGAACACAATCTATAACAAAGTTCCGCGTGGAAGTTAAATTATCTATATTTGCATTCGTATATTTTATATAAAAATTTTAACGTTACACCGTTTATTTATTTATTTCCTGAACCCTTTGGCTCGTGATTGCCGCTTTATCCTCGATGCGCGTCGAGATAATTATTATTCGTAATTGTAAGGCCGATTTAGACGGTTTCGCCTTACGTGTCCAAAATAGAAGAACATATTGATGCACCGCGACGACCACAACTAAATTCGCATTCACGGTCAGTCAGATAAATGCGGTACCACCGCGCTTTTGTGAAACGACGAAATAATACAGACGACGTGTACGCATATGCATATGTATATACCGTGACACGTGCAACATTTATATAATACTGTACGCCGCGCCGCTGTCGCGCTCGCCTATGCACCCTTGCACCGCAAACTATTGGACAATTGAGCAATGCGGGAGAAACAATAAGCCGGCGTGTATCGTTGGCGAGGCACAAACCGCTAACCAACGCGCGGAAAAATGCAAAGCGTTAATTAATGGAAGGAACGAAAGTGCACTCTAAAAGCCAGCGGTTACAACGTATTGCAGGGAAATGCGATTACAGATTTTCACAAATCACACTGGGGAATTCACTCAATAAAGTGCCTACAATTTTTGTCTAACAAATCCTCTGTTACGAGAATATGTATAAGATTAATTACTGGAAAAATCGTCGTTATAAATTACACGTAATGCCGGTATCATATTCGAAGAAATTTCCGCATTGTTTCCGTTTTAGTCTAAACAGAAAATCCATATTTCGGATATATCCATTTGAGACAAATTTGAGCTGTCTACTCGAAAGGAAAAATTTGAACAATTTTGAAAAATTTCTACGCAAGATGTAATAAAATTTTTCTGGATGTAATACATAAATAACGAGAATAAAGGCTTATTGTCGCCAGTACATAATTAACCAACGTAGAAAAATTGTTAAACGACGCAGCTGGCAATTCTAATTAGAGAAAATTTATTGCGAAAAATATTACCTCCGCCAGGGTTTCAACCTGGATCCTCCCTACACTCTAGGCATGTGTGTGGGCCCCCCGAATTATTAGTCGATATTGAAGTACACGCTGGTCTCTTACCGACCTACGTGCCCGCTTACGGAAAACGCGACAAGTGAAAGAAAGAGAGACAAGACTGCGGCAGAGTAGACGACACTCCTCCAAGAAATAAATCGATACGGCAAACATATCTTCGAGTGGTTTAATTGAGCGGTAAGTTTAAAATCCTTAAAAGAAACAGAAACATCTTGCATGTGGTAATATTTGTCGCAATAAACAGTCATCTAATGATGATATCTTCGCGTCTATTCTTCGACTTTAAACTGCGCGATTCGAGTTGTCGACAGTACACAGAACTATCGATACGCGATTTTTAAGTAATACATAAATATTTCTATAATGTTATTCTAATAAAGTAGATATTAACATACGTGTCGTATGCTAATATATTTACATATTTACAAAACACGATAAAAAAGCGACTTGCAATAAACAGCTGTTAGTTCTTTACGCGTAGGAAGAAAGCGTCGGTATCTTTTTACATAGCAACAGCGACGTAAAACTTGGAATGAACGCGTCGGATGATGCATTCACGAGTATATATATGCCCGTTATCCTCCTTATACGCACTAAGCTATGTGTGCAAAGTAACGAGCGTGAAATTTAAGGGACACGACGTCGCCCTTACCCTAAAGCATCACCGAGCAGGATTCTCGTATCTCAGAAATCTCCGCCTCTACTTAGCATTTATCTCCGGAATTGGGTTAAGAACCGGGGCCCTCTCTCCTTCGCTCGTTTTTCTCTCCTCAGGGACTCTTGGAGCCTGCGGCCGGCGGCCCATCGAGGGTGAATTTAAACGAAACCCAATCCCCGCGTGAGATATTTCGGGCCTCGACGTCATAATTTGCTGGCAGGAAGATATGAGTTCAAAATACGATCGCTTACTGCGATTGTTGCTGAACAATTAATTCGATATAATTATGTTTTCATAAACGTGCGATATTATTGATTGCTAAATTGTGAAAAATGCAATGTGCTATATCATGTTATATAAAAGTTTATTACTATTTTGAATCAATAAGATTAAAACACAAATGACTTCCTTTAAAACTATTTAAAAAATGATCTACTTGCAGATCTATATCGAAATATTTCCAATTAATTAGAATAAGTGAGTTGAAGAAAATTATTATTTCAGTATACTTGACATTTTATATCTGGGAGATGTTTCTAAGTGAGCTAAATGCGCGTTTTGAAACCTCCTACGTGTAACGTGCATTGCAAAAACGTGATGAATATAATGCATAATTATGCAATATACAAGAAATTTTTCCGAGAAAACTTTGAAAGAAAATGTCGTTACACATATGCTGTTATATCCTATTCTTCACAGAACTGCGAAAAAAGGCAGATAATGTAGTCTTAAGAACTCGTTTGGTCGACACTTATGAGCGTGTCGTTTTGCTAATCAACCACGCGAAAACTGCACTAGAACGCCAAAGAGATAGATAGACAAATAGAGAAGAAAAATGAGAGAGAGAGAGAGAGAGAGAGAGAGAGAGAGAGAGAGAGAGAGAGCGCGCAGGGGGAAAATAGCAAGGAGGAAGGCGCGAGCTCTTTGTACCCACGGGGCCAAAGTTTAATCTCGTAAACGTATAAAAAGTTTAACCAGCAACGTCGGTGGATATAATGTTACGCGGTGGGAAGTTAGCTCCGATAAAGAGGATGTAAATTGAAGAGTAGTCGTGGAATATAGCGGGAATTGAAGATGTATTCCAAGACCGAGCGCGAGATCGAAATACGCGATGAGAATTAACGAACTTTGAGCTACGCGAGTGACGAGGATACGATGATGAGCTGGAAGAATAATACAGTCACTGTACATCGGTATCACTTTTCCTGCTTATCTCGATTCGACCAACGAATCGTTTGATCATCTACCTTCGTGCTTTACGCGATAATATATCGTGGAAAAAAATATACGCGGCGAACAATAGCCAAAACGCAGTTTTATAATAATATTATAGCACAGCACGTTTGGCAAAGTTGACCGAATTGCTAAAAATATATTTAAGAAAACCATTTTATACGTATAATGGAAAAGAGAAAAGTGGAATCGCATCAATAACTCAGAGACGTCAAACTTCGTATTACGTCGCCACCGAAACAAGACTGTTACGCGATGAATATATCGGGGAGAGACGGTGCTTTGGAGATAATATTCTTTTTTTCACACGACATCGCAGACGTATATTTTCATAAATTTATGCTCCCGGTAATCGATTTCGACATTGGTTACAGCTGTTCCACCCGGAGAAGCCAGCTGAGAGAAACATCGTGTCTAGTACGGGCTGTAGTTTATGTCCGTGCATTAACATAGAAAATACGAATCGCTCCGAACTATTGACCTCTCTACTCTCCTTTGCCCGCCGGACCATTTATCCATTAATGGTTATGCTACCATCTTCGTGCGCATTAGCGCAGCGAGAATGTTATCTCTCGGTTCACGGTGCTGTAGCTATCGATTTCCATTCTTTTCCATCACGTCTAGTATCAATAACATCGAGAAACGTAAATCCCCAGCAGAAAATATCTCTTGCGATATAACCGGTACAGATATCCGATATATCTTTTATTCGTCTATACTTTTATGCAAACTAAATTTCGATCTTGATAAAGCCGAAACAATTTCGAAAATCGCGGAATAAGTTACGAATATCGATCACAAAATGTACATCTTTAAGCAATCATAATGAGACACGGGAGAAAATTAAGGATACGAGAAAAAGATATGAATTTCGATATTGACAAAGCCGGAACAATTTCGAAAATCGCGGAATAAGTTACGAATATCGATCACAAAATGTATAATACATTTTTAAGTAATCATAATGAAGACACGGAAGAAAATTAAGGATACGAGAAAAAGATATGAAGATGATATTTCTCTTTCGCGATACAACCGGTTCTTAGAATAACGCGGTACCGAAGCACCGAAGGTCGGCCAATAATTAAGACGTTCTCGCCGGCTATGGCGCTATAAATTAGTAATAGGTACATTAATTACATTCGTAATAGTTGAATTTAAAGTCACTTTTACCCATAGGCATTCTTCTTTTCAAATTATACAGCAGCGACCACGTCTAATGCATATTTAATTTTAATATCGCGCGTGTCTTTTTATCTTCTTGTTAATCATTTGGTCGTTAAAAGCAATTTTCATCAAACCGCTAGTAAGAACTTTAAACTGTGACGTTATATAAAATTAAAAACCGGTATTACGCGGATAGTCCCGTCCTCAACTTTTAATCCTGATCAAAATCTCTCCTGCTTTATAGTTGCCACGTTTATTATAATACATGTGCAGCGACGTTCAACAACGATTTTCCTCCAAAACACTAATAATTAATTGAAGGTTCCCGAGCATCGTAACATTATTTGTACTTTAACTCCATCTGGATATTCTCATCGCGATTGTACGTTATTTTTAAAAATGAAGAAGCCGTGGACTAAATTTGCTGCAGCACGATACAATTAATTTAACCCTTTTTAATGTAAAACCACACTGAGAAAGATATTCGATTAAATATAATTACATAATAACAAACGGATGTATCAGATTAAATTGCATATTCGACGAAAAATGTGATCAAGTTTCACCGGTAACTGCATTTCATCGGATAAATTTCATCGGATGTATCCATAATTTAATCGGAAAACGTAATCGAAAAAATGAACCATCGGAAACACTATTTAATTGGTTTATCCGATGAAAATTTTTCTCAGTGCACGCAAACTTTCTCGCCTCGTCACGCACGCACGAATGAACCGACAATGTCCCACCTTTTGTAACGGAATAAAGCGATGTATCTGCGAGTTATGTATTGACGAAGAAATGTTACGCGTTTCGATGAAAATATCGCAAGTCAGTCTTTTTGATACGCTGTCATTCCGCTCGGCGGAAACAAATCGCACGTCGCATTATCGGCGTGTCTCGCAGCCGACATTTTTCCACGCAGACGTCTCTCACGCGCGCGCGCTCTCTCTTCCCGAAATGTCCCTCCTAAATCTCCGAGGAATAGTGCGGGTTTGTGAAAGCTTGTCGATGCCAGGGACATAGACGGATCACACCCGTAGGATTGCCACCGCTGGCTCGACGCCTCTCTGACCAAACGCAAAGAGAAAAGAAAGGAATCGCGCCCAATACAAAAGCCATTACGCGAGGCTTCCATCTGCCAATCACGAAAATTGCATGCCATTACACGCTCGACAGACTCTTGATTCTAATACGTCGTCGCAGGAAGCACACTCCAGCAAACGGAGTTGATACAAGATACATAATAATAGGTGAAAGCACGTTAATCTATTCGTAATCTACTCGGGGGGAGAAAAACTTATAAACGCCGAGATTGTCAATAATAAATTGATTCAAAGTGTCTTGAAATATTGTTTATTAAAATGCATTGTGTAAGGGAAATAAGTTCTAATCGCGACACGTGTCCAAATGTACTTTTATGTCATCTGGAGAGAGATAGAATTTTCCCATGACATTTACGAGCGACCTTAAAAAGAAATTAAATGAAGATAGACCGTGTTAGAGATGTATTAATCCAATACTACAAAACTCGACGAAATTGTAGATTTGTAAGGCTATCCTAATTAACGTTATTGCGTTACACGCTAATTTAACTAAGTGCACTGACAATGGGAGACGTGACGATGCTAAATTACATTGTTGGTATGCATATTTTGCGTCCACGCGAAAATAGCACACAAATGTGCCATAATTTCGTAACTACTTTAGCCGGAAACCCGTACATTTCTCCTCTCCACTTTCCCGAAGCGCGATTAATTTGCCCGTCGCTCCCCAAGTGCGAGCAGTCACCGGTTTATTTAGCTCAATACTTAAAATACAACGGCTTTTATTTAATTTAAAAGGCTCTTAGAGCTCTCTTTCATTTTCCCGAAACGACTTTTCTTAATTGATCGCCGATACGCGAACGAATGGAATCTCGTATACGAGCACAAATCGATATACGACTTTTGCACCCTGTATTTCTATCAACTCGGCGAAAAGTTTCCGACCGGCGATGGTGAAGTTTGACCTACATCCGCACCGGACCGATACTTCCGAACATCATCGACGCACATGCTCCCGAAGAACTGTGTTTCGAAATCAGAGAAAAGAAAATAAACTATAACGTGATGAAAATTTCGTTTCGCGACCCCGCCTTATAACGTTTCGGAGCGTCTGATCAATAAAAAGAGAAAGAGAGAAAGAACAGGTAGTCGAAAACACTAAAAGAGCCGGAAAATGGAAAAGCGTGCGAACGACGAAGAATCGGAGAGCAGAAAAGGCAGGGGAGGAAACGCGCTCGTCGGGAATCGATAAGAAATCACGGGGCGCGCGCGCGCGCTCTCTTTCTCTCTCTCTCTCTCTCTCTCGCCGGAATATTTCTGCATTTGCATGCAATTTTCGAGCTGTTCCGCGCGAACGGAGGAGAGGAATGGATTTACGATTCGATTAAACGCGTATGCCCCGCGATATTCCGGCTGGTTCCGCAAAACGATTCGACGATTGCCTCTCGCGAATGGCTCTCGAAAAACCATCGGGTGTGGTGTTTGCGCGCGGCGCGTAACGACAGCGACGGCAAAAAAAAATTAATTTGGCACGATATCACCTTCGATTATAACCGACACGAATCCCGTCAGAATAGATACATTATTCTAAATTGTTAAATAATTCAATTTTTTCCAAATATTCCCGCCCCAAGTGCAAATTGTGATTTGAAATTTCGCACAGCATCGGATTTTTAAGTAAAATGCGTATTACTTCAAAGTATCAGATTAAATAAAAAATGCTAAATTACCGGTGAACGACAACTATCATTAGCAATGCTCGTTTTAAATGATAAGAATTAAAATACACAGAAAAAAAGGTGTCAGATCAACTCTTATATGTTCAAATTAATGCGTTCGTTGTTTTGTTAGAAGGATTTAATAATCTTACATTCCAACAATGTTACAGTCTCATTTAAGTACTTAAATGTCACTCCAAGAATACGTATAATTATTTTGACAATAAAATTATTTTAATCATTATAATATTTAATTTAAAAATATCTTATTTTCTATCCAATATATATTGATTCCTTTCCATTAAAAAAAATTATTCTTAAATAATAAGTCTATATTCTCGATTGAATTATATAAAATTGCATCATTCAAGTAAGTTTTTCTTCCTCTAACTCATTTCAAGATTTTCACGTTGAAACTAAACGTATTTTCAAAAGAAGAATATTCTTTTCTTCTGTGTATGCTCTTAATCTCGTCGTAACTTATTTAGGCATGAAAACAAATATAAAAATTCAGCGTCAACGATAAACTACGTTAAATTAGCATTCAACGTCAGCAGTAATTTTGTATTAATTTATTGAAATAAATCGGCAATAAATTTATTTAAGTTAGCTTTCGATGCAAATTATTCTTTCGACCGTCAACGGGAATTTTCGGTGAATCGTACGAGAGTGGCCGAACGATAATATCGAAAATTTCTCTGACCATTAACACCATTTACAGCCGCGCGGATATTCACGCCTCTCGATTCTATCGAATTTTCTGCACTGTTGCCTGCTACAAATATTAAATGATCATTAAAAACGTGGAATGTTATGTGGAATGTGTGTAGAGACGGTAATATCATTTCGCATCGTGAAAAAGCACTTGTAAATTTCATTAATTTAATTTTTATATTTATTTTGGAGAGAAGGAGAGAGATATTGTTTACCCGTTGAATGCATGTGAAACGTCACTGCGGAGATCTACATATGTGGAACAATGTGTCGAAAGTCACCTCCGATCAGTGCTGAGTTCACGCATCAAGATAGATAATGGCGATCTTACAAAGACAAACGCAGTTTTGAATAAAATGACGAAGGGCCGAGTCTCAAATAACTCTAAAGGCGCGCTGTGCGCATGCACTTTGTTCTCTCTATGCTAGCACGGGATAATTTTAAGACAACTGTGCTTAACATTCCCTTCGCTCCTCTTTAGTACGAAACTGGGTCACGATGTGTAACATGATGTTTTTCGAGTAAACAACGGTGCAACGGTGAACAAGCGAACGATAAATTTCTCCCGTTCGCAGAAGACCAAAATAAAAAGGGTAAAGAGGGAATATTATTCAAAGAGAAAAATTACTTTGAAAATGAACTTTAAAATAACGTCGAAATTTTTCGCCACTGCACACGTGAGAGAGAGAGAGAGAGAGGGGGGGGAGTTTTAAAAAATAAGAGTATAAGAGAAAAAGGGAAGATTAAAGTCTCTAAACTTTCATCAAGACATTTAAAACCTCGTTTCCTGCAAGCTATAATCGATCGAGAGTTTACGGAAAAAGTAACAAGACACACGAAACAAAGGCGCAGATCGGAAAAAGATAGAGAAAACGAGAGAAAGGACGGAAATTACGCAAGGCCAGTGATACTGAACTAGTACGACGGTTTAGTTAGAGAGAGCAAGAACATATCTCCGTACATCGTGCCTCGCGATAAACGTCGAAACGCACACCTTAACAAAGCGCCCCCAGGAAGAATGAGAGAGTTCGCGGACGAAAGAGAATAAAAGGGGAGGGGGAGAGAGGATTGGCGGAGAGCAGTTCAGCCTGCACGTGGGATCGATCCGCGAAACTTTCTGGCTCGGTAACGATCGCTCGCGCGCGTTTCCTCGGCGAAGGTGGTGCTGGCTCCTCGGTATACGGAAAACGTTACAGACACGCGGGAACGGGTACGGAAACGGGAGCCTGCAACGAGGGCGCGAGATGAAACGAGCGGGAATTGAAGGAGTCCCCGCCAACTTGACCGTACCGAAAAATTGGACAGCGCTTACGAGTTCCGGACGTGTGTGGATTGCAAAAATATCTCTCGCTTTTCTCTCGCGCGCACGCATATATTCCGCGCCGATCGAAATACGCTCTCGCGTTAAAGAACATTGCATTAGGCTGCGCGAAGCCGAGGCGATTCGCCGGAATTACGAGCAATTGCTGTTTGTCATAAACATGATACAAATATTGTTAGCTGATTGTCATTTGAAGCATAGCTTTTACATATTTACAAAGACACTGATATAACCGCTGGGGGCATCGTGGTGTACAGATTTGCGGTATTACTGGGCATTTTATGGGCATTAGACCTTGCTGGGGCATTATAAAGTTAAAATAAGATAAAGTAATGCCCACATTGGTGGGCATTGGTGTACAAGATTTTGTTAAATAAAATTATTCTAAAAGAATATGAGAGAGAAATTTGTACCTTTTCTTAAAATCTCTTTCACGAAGTGATACAAATTGTACTGTAGAAAAAAGTAATTTTACTTTTTAAAAAGAGCCGCTAAACGCGACATTTTCAATCCATATATTGTACCTTTGCGACGAAAAAATATCGAAATTAATGCAGGTGTGACATAAGAAAACTTTTCTTTCATATCGCGACGCGACGAAATAAAGGGATGGGAAAAAATGGGCGGTTTTAAAGCAATTTAGATATTCCTCCGGTACACGCTCTTCTACTCGAGTGCCAACGGAAGCGAGACAGGATAGCACCCTGGCGCGAATTGCAGACAGAGCGGGTGTCAAATGATCGGAAACCCTAATCAGGAGTCGCGCAATCAATTATCGTGCTGCGCGCCGGCAAAGCGTTTAAGCGATCTCAGATTACTGCGCTCACTCTCCACGTCCCGAACGCCCGCAGAGAAATTGTGTTCGATTCAGCGATTCCTGCCTGCCAACCGAAAGCACTCAGGCCCCTCTCCCCCCTCCTGCTCTCCCGCTGTCTTGCACCGAGAGTTTACGCGATTGGTGCCTAGTCGAGTGTGATTTACAAGTGTAACTCGGCCCTTCCTTGATGGCCGGCGTATCTAATTCCGCGCTCGAAACGACTTTCTTCTTATCGCGTAAAATAATATTTCCTGATTCGATTGTGATATACCGCGCCATTTCCGGATACATTTACACGTGAAATTTTAATTATATAAATCTCGAGAGAAAGAGGCAAGAATTGCGTTTAAGAGGAAAATACGAACTTGAAAATAAATTGTTTTTCCAAAATTGCACCTTTCCTTCTATCTCTATTTCATTTCTAGCCACAAAAGTAGATCTTTCCCCCTCGTTCCTCGCTGGCCTTTTCCTTTTTCTTGATTACAAGTTCAGCTGCACCGTTCGTTTCCGTGTCGTGTAATTCGGCTCCGTGACCGTCTTGTTCTTATTTTTCTTGCCCGACCTCTCCCTCTCTCATCCTCTCTCGTGTGACAACTTCAGCACCGCGTCTCTTAACCCCTGTCGCCGTGTGCAACCCCTTTTTCGACTTATATACCTCGACCGGAGCGACATGAGCTCACCTACGTGGTCGCAGGAAAGCGGGATTATAAAACTTTCGTCGGAACGTAGCTAAAGTCGCCAGGGTGAATTTTAAAGTTCCGCTATATCGTGTCCACCTCCAATACCACGGCGTGCCCGCCGTGGGAGTACAACTTCGTAAATTCCTTTGTTACATTTTACATTCGAATTCGTAAAGAATATGACGCGAAAGGATATCCCCGGAATCTTTTAGAATAGCAAAAAAAAGCGTTCTCTCGAGTCTCTCCGAATTTTTTATAAATTTTAAACATTTATACACGAGAGCTACCGCGCGCAGAGAGGACGTACAATGTTCAATTATATTAGCGGGTGTAATATCAATCACAACTCCGCGTACATTTCTACAATCGAGTATCGCCGCAATCGAAATTCATTTTTATCCCATCGCCCTCGTATACAAATCTACATACGGCAAAATGTTGTGTATCAACGTGCGTATTGTCGTGCAAAAAGACCCCCGCGGTAGCGAATCTACGAGATACAGCAAATCGTCGCTAACGTCAAGCTTTTACATCGAACGTAAGCACCTTAAATATTTATGAACACACACTTTTCCACCATTTCCGTGTATAATAAACTTATTCATGCATTATTCACGTGCGTGGAAAGTCGCGAGTGACGCGAAAACAAATCTGTCCAGATCGAAACGCCGAGGATTTACGGCCGCCAATCAGCATGCGAGGAGTTAAATAGCTACCTTTTTGCCGTAAGATATAAAAGGTCGCGCGTCCCAGCCGGCGAATAACGACGAATTTTATCGCTCGTTTCAACTTACG
The DNA here is from genome assembly GCF_000949405.1 of Vollenhovia emeryi. Lineage (NCBI taxonomy): Eukaryota > Metazoa > Arthropoda > Insecta > Hymenoptera > Formicidae > Vollenhovia > Vollenhovia emeryi. The sequence goes on from NW_011967205.1 coordinate 1,147,963, forward strand.
TGTGCCCCGTTATCGACCTGGCGCTGCCCTGTCCCCCAATTACGACGCCGACGCCGCCGCCGACGACGACGGTGACGACAAACGGGGGAGCGGGAGGGGGAAGGGCAAGGGGAGAAAAGGGACGCCTGCGAAACGTGCACCTATGTACGTGAGCGTAAACGACGAGGATTATCGAAGTTTCCTCGCTGCCGGGGAAAAGCTTAAGGCTTCTTCTCTCCGGGCTCCCTTTTCTCCCTTCCGCCGCGCCCAATGGCAGCAAAAGACCTTCGAAGCACACGAGCGAGCCGGCGTTGCTACGTGGATTCATTATTCCCTTTAGATTCTCGCTGTTGCCGACGCGGACGCGACCCTACGCACAAAGAACTTCGAAAACGTGTACACGGGAGCACAGCGTTACGGCACACACGCGCAGGTGTAGTCCCGACACGGGCGAGTTAGAGCGAGATTGTTTAAGCCGCGCAGGAAGATAAAGATTTACAGGACTTAGGGCAGGTTGTTCCAACCTCTTGGTAAGTTAACTAATAGTTAAATCATGTGTATATCTTTGTTTTTCCGTTCAATTAAAAAAGATATAGACGTGTAATTTAGCTATTAGTTAGTTTACCACAAGGTTCGAAAAACCGACCCTTAGTTGGAATAATTGTAGCGTCAATTATATTTCAATATATACTGTAAAAATATTACGTGTAGAATTACAATTATTATAGTGGGTAAGATTGGGACCATCTGTTAAGGTGTATACTCGTATTTGCATATGTCAGTAAATTTACACCTTGTAGGTAACATCTTACAATTTTTTATCATGTACAAACAAGTATTTAGACAACCAAAAGTAAAAAAAATTTGTTTAAGTACTGTACATAAATTAATTAATTTCCGTTATTAATAGTGTAATCGCTACATTTATTATGTATGCAATTTTACGTACACAGAAAAAAGGAATATTCTTCTTTGGAAAATATGTTTAGTTCCAATGTAAAAATCCGAATAAAGCAATTTTATACAATTTAATCAGGAAAAATATATGCTTATAATTTAAAATAATTTTCTTGAATGGAAAGAAAAGAATATTGAATAGAAAATATTATAACATATTTTCAAATCGAAGATTGAAACAATTAAAACGATTTTATTGTTAAAATAATTACACGTATTCTTGAAGTGACAATTATAGTATTTAAATAAGACTACTTTAATTCTATTGTTGAAATAAGACTGTGATATTGTTGGAATGTAAATGCTTCTAAGATTATAGATTGTTGCGTTAATTTGAGTATATAAGAATTGATCTGACACTTTTTTCCTGCGTATTTTTTTACAGCGTAATTGGAATGAATACCACGCGTGAAAATATTTGTATAGTAAATCTTGACCGTCGGGCGATAGCCAGTATTTTAAACCGATAGCATCGGGACGCAATGATCATCGATTTATCTTGTGACAGATGCTATTAGTAATTTTTGCAACTACCGAACGAGACTACTCGCTACTCGAGAAACAAGACGGTTTCGGTCCACGAAGCGCGATAAAGAGACGTAGCTCGCGGGAGCGGGAAAAAGTAACTTGCGTTCGTCGCAAGAAAAAAGAAAGAAAGAAACGGTGAATCTTTTTCTCGCTTCTTCCAGCGTTCTGTAACTAGCGGAAACCGCGGGAAGAAGCAGTCGAGCGTTCTTTCCCCCCGCGAAAAATCTCTCGAGCTCGTCGAAGGTTGCTGTATGCACGTACAGGCGGGATTTCGCGAATGCAAATACGACTGCCCCTGGACAACAGCGAAAATAAGTGCTCGCTTTATTCTTATTCGAGGGCGAAACACGTGATCGGACTGTCCAGCGACTCGGAACGGATCGTGACTCTCGCGAAGAGGATTCTCCGTCTCCCGCGCAATTTTTGCACAGCTTCGGGATGTTTTTCTCCCCTCCGCGCGTTCCTCGCCGCAATTCTCGGCAGCAATTTTCGCGCCGGCCTATCGTAGATTGCGCCCAGGAACGTACACCCCAAATCCCCCGCGACATACACACGTACGTACTTACGTATATTCTCTCCTCTCGTCTCGCGCGCACAAGAGGTAAGTAAAACTCCCACAAATCCCGCGCGTCGCGGCATATGAGGAAGCGGGAGAGAAGGGAATTGCGGATCGGGAACGGTAAGCACAAGCGCGGAAATAACGTACGCCTGTCCGTAACAACGTACTTCCAAGTACTTCGGAATGGCGGCGGCGAGGAGGTAAAGCCGGATGTTATTGGTCGGTCGAAAAATACGCGAGTACCACCGATAGTTGCGGCGCGCCCTTCGAGATGGGGGAGGTTGTATCGGAGATAGCGTGGACCGCAGATATATCTATCGATAGCGGAAAGAAGAATCGGTGAGGGAGGGAGGGGTTGGCTACGGTGCAGCTGAGCTCAAACGGTTTCACCGGCTGATGGGTTGGATAGGGTTGCTGACATCGCTTCCTCCCATCGCCGGAGGAAACGAAAGGAGGAAACATACGGATGACAATTTCTCAAAACAATAGGGGCTCTCTCTGTATTGTATAATATACATATATGGAAGGACGGTGAATCTGTAAGTGCATGACTTGCCCCAAGTGCATTTAGCGCTACTTCTTGAAAATCCCTTCTTTTAGAAATTTAAGACATCTGAGATGATTAATGTTCTCGTGTTTTTAATACCTTGTGAATAATTCGCGCAATTATTATTGCGGTTTCATCGAATCTAAATCCGATATTTTATAAACCAAAGAAGTGTGTTACATCCCAATATTAAAGTTAGAAATATATGTTCTCAATTCTTAGAAATCGCGTGTGGAGTTTGAGAAGGTGAAAGGGGGCGAAATCTTATAACAATTTATTCTTATAAGATTTCAAAATTATCTATTTATTCCGACAATTTTCCCGCGACCACCAGTTTTCATCGCGCTCGCCCTACCGATAAAATATTCTCTCGCATTATTTATTTATGCCTGCCAGTATGTTCTACAAATTTTAGGCAAGTAGTTTATCGTGTCATTTTCCTAAATTTTAGATATCTGTCGAGATGTTTAATGTTCTCGTATTTTTAATACCTTGTGAATAATTCGCAATTATTATTTCAGTGTCATCGAATCTAAATCCGATATTTTATAAACCAAAGAAGTGTGTTACACCCGAATATTAAAGTTAGAAATATATGTTCTCAATTCTTAGAAATCGCGTGTGGAGCGAGAAGCTTGAGAAGGCGAAAGGGGCGATAATTATAGTTATTAGATTTCAAAATTATCTATTTATCCCGACAATTTCCCCGCGACTATCCGTTTTCATATCGCGCTTGCTCTATCGATAAAATATTCTCTCGCATTATTTATTTCTGCCTGCCAATGTGTTTTACACATTTTAGGCAAGTAGTTTACCGCGTCATTAATATTTTATTCATATAATAAGGCAGCAAAATGTGACAATAAATGACAAAACCGGCGATTAATGCATCGATAATGAACTTTATTTTGTAAGCTTTGTATGCATACTTACAAAATAAATCGATAAACGATAACATATTCCAAGATTAGGTATGTATTTTAACAACTAATCAAGTTGTAGGCAACAGATTCATTTAATAAACGCGATACTCCTCTGTGAATATTCTTACGCTTATGATTCGACACATATATCTACACTGATAAAAAAATAGCTTATTAACTGAAATTGAAAAAATAATAAATAAATTAAAACATGCATTGCTTTAATTCAAGCATTCATTAAATATCAAACAGTAGATAATTTTAAATTTAAAAAATTTTACTTTAATTCTATAAAATGTTTACCAAGATATAAGTTTTACAGCCAAGAAAATTGGATTTCTTTATTTGATAAAAACAATGATTTCATTTAATAAATAGTATTCTCATGAAATCTATATTTGAGCGTGGAGAATGTAATGATTTAAATTAATTTACTGAAGATAATACATAGAGTTACTTGAAATTTGACATTTTTATTTAAGTAGAATAAATATTTACTTCAGTGAAAAATTATTTTAAGTAAATCTATTTACTTATTGTAGTTTAAAAAAAATTTTTTGTCAGTGTATGTCTTACAAATTGTCGCTCTCGATGCACTTTTCGCAGATTCGTTATTCCTCAAATTAAAATAATTAGTTACTCACCGATCCGAAGCGCAACAGCGGAGTTATGACGTTGTACCGGTCACTGTAACATAAAAATGAATATATCGATTAAAATATAAGTTAAAAATGAATATAAACTACACTAGCATTCAAGATAATGAGTACTTAAAAAATGCATTGCTGCTTACGTAGTTCATTAAATAATAGTAAATAATTAGCGGAGATTAATTCCGCAATGTAATGTATGTATAAAAAGTGATATATACACTTACCTCGTGGTTGCTCCGCCGATGCATGACGCCCCCCGGGCCTCCGCCTCCTCTCAGATTCCTCCATGCCTCATTGTTTCTTGATGGCACTCACTGTTCACTCGCGAAAACCCGAATCTAATCGCGATAATACGCAAGCGCGCCACTACGAGATAGTCCAGGAAGAGGGAAAGAGAATTAAAACGCAATATTGTCCGCACTATTGAGAAGCGTAAATTCCGCGAAAAATTGCAGAGCTAAAAACTATTATCATCGGAAATATGCAGCAAATTTTAATTTTTACCGACGATCACGAGCTCGTTTCGACTCCGGCGAGTGAGAGAATGGCGCAAAATGCGTCGATGAACGACGAGCACAGGAGAATAATGATGCGAGCGAATAGTTCTAGAACTTTCCGAACTTGTCCCGAAAGGTAATGATAACTGCGACACTGCCCGAGTCTCACCGCGAATCACGAAATATTTTAAGGTATTCCGAGTCCTCTTTTATCGATAAATGCGCCTCTGAAAGTGGCTAACAAGCCTCCCGTTTGGCTACAGACCACTTTTACAGGCGTTTTTATCGATAAGAGAGGATTTGGAGTACGGGCCTAAGTATCGCAAGCAAGTCGCGAATGTGAGGGGAAATAACAGCTACGCGTGCGCGAGAGATAATCGCCTTTCGGCATTTCGCTATACTTGGACGCTTCGAACAATGTTAGCTGCGACACACCGAACGTTATCTCGCTCGTATCTCGTTTACCGACGGAAGAAAGACTGTATTTGTAACACAATAGCATGCTTGTATGTCGCGGGAAACGGAGCGCGGAAATCGTGCGACAGTAACTTAACCTCACCTCGCCGCGCCGTCGCAAATGTTAACGCGCAAGAAAGTAAATCTCAAGAATAAGCTCCCTCTCTCTCTTTCTCTCTCTGCCAGCCTACAAATTCGTAAAGAGCAATCACGTTTACCGGTTTGCAGGACCTGCCACTATCGCGTCTCGAAGCGTAACGGAGCGCGTACCGTGACACACTCGCGAGAGGCTCGCCGAGCGAATGAGACTCCCCCGACTCCCCGCGCGACGCGCGACCTCGTACAAGGCCTCACCTACGCGGCGCGAGCGAGCGCCGAACAAAAACAAAAAAGCCGCATACCACGCGTATACGTAGTTACCAGTAACGGTCGTCGTTACAAAATATTCAATGAAATATTTCATTGTGAATACGCCGAATATTCGTCGCTTCTCGAATCAGCTACGACGAGGGACGATAAATGGATTACTGTGTAATGTGCGTTACATATGTACAACATTCTGTAACACATTTTCGTCTTATTTCGTAAACTCCAAGGCTACGATAATTCTCATTCTTCGATTAAGACTTCGGTTTAAAGACGGCAAATGTTTCAAGTGTCGATTGGCTACAAGCTAGAAAATTTCTAGATACTCGAGGACTTTTCTATCCTGCAGCCGGTCAACACGCTTGAAAAATTTGTCGGACGGCTAATGTAATGCCAGCCTAAGACTGTCTTTAGTGACAGACGTAAGTCGTGAATGGCTATTGTACGACTTACATTTCGCTCCGCCCTGGCCTTACGTCTACGACTAATGCCCGTTTCTACCGGCGCAGTTTAACTTTAATCTCCGTTCAACTTACTTTATATCTTTTTCTAGTTTTATGAATTAGAAAAAGATAAGAAGTAATTTAAACTGAGATTAAAGTTAATCTGCATTGGTAGAAACGGGCATAAGGCAGTCTCAAGCGTTTACGGATCGTTCTCTGCCACCAGCCTAACACTATTTCTTACGAACGAGTAACTGTTATTTGCCCGCAAAAGTTAATAAAATTCATTTCCGCGACTTGTAATATTTTAAATATGTACTTCGAGACTTAATTGTAAAGTAAACTATTAATTGCAAGATAATTCGCGCGATCAATCTCTTTCGTATCAAGTCGATGATCGTCCATCTCTTCCTCGGAACGAACACATTTTCAGCTTTATTTCGTAAACTCGAGGGCTACGATGACTTTCGATTAACTCTGGTTTAAAGAAAAAGAGCAATTAAACGATTCGTTTGTAACACTATTTCTCGCGAACGAGTAACAGTTATTTGCCCGCAATTAATGTCCGCGATTGACTCGTAATATTTTAAATAATAAATTTCGAAAACGTCGATAAAAGCCGATAAGTCATGCGAATTTATAAAAATTAAAGGGGCCCCACCAAAGCACCCATACTCTGGGAAAAAAAGACAGCAACCTATTTTGGGGCCCACAATTAGTAATCGAAGTATTTGGATTGTTCGTGACTTTACTCTGGTAAAAATTTTGACCGTTTCTTTTTGTAATTAAGAAACTTAACATTTCGATTAGTGTCTCTTAAGTGAAAAATATCTTTGCGTTACTGAATATCGACAGAATTAATTGACAGAATTGATTAGTATTACTTAAAAATCTTGAATGTAGATAGAATAGCTAATTGCGATTTTTAGTCACGCGGGGTAAAATTCGTAAAAGATTAGAGTGTTACGGACAATCCAAATAATTCGATTACTAATTGCGGGCCCCAAAACGGGATGCTATCTTTTTTTCCTAGAGTACTGACCGCTCCTTCGTGCAGGAGCCACCTTAATTTCTTAAAATCCTAAATCTTTTTCTTGAAAAGAAAGTTTTATTGAAGAATGTAAAAATCCTTACCGCAGCTTACGAGTTTACGGAAGGTGAAAATGTGCTGTACACAGTAAATCCATTCGACATAAATTGTAACTAATACGAGGAGCAAAGAATACTCTGCGTACATATTTGAAATATTTCGTTGAGCACGCATTTTTGAGCGATGATCCCGTTGGCACGTGACGGCCTTTGTTTTTGTTTCGGCGCTCGGTCGCGCCTCGTAGTTGCGTCGTTGTCTAAGGTCGCGGTCGCGCGCTGTGAGTCTAGTCTCATTCGCTCGGTGAGCCTCGCGCGAGTGTGTCGCGGCGTGTGTAGCTCCGTCCGTTGTTGTCTCGTTATCTTTCGAGACGCGATAGTAGCAAGTCCTACAAGACGCTGAAACGAGAGAGAGAAAGAGCTTATTCTTGAGATTCACTTTCTTAAACATTTGGCGACGGCTGCGAGTTTCCTGCCGCACGGTTTCCGCGCTCCGTTTTTCGCGACGTACAAGCACGCTATTGTGCATGTATAATACATTCATCCTTCTTTTATTTGTAACGAGATACGAGCGGGATAATAGCTCGTTCAGCGTGCCACAACTAACATTGTTCGAAGCGTCGCGAGAAGTATTACGAAACGCGATTATCTCTCGCGTATGTGCAATTGTTATTTGCCCACGCGATTGCTCTTACATTCGCGACTCGCTTGCAATACTTGAAATATTTCGTAATGACTAAAACCAACGGCACACGATACTACTTTGCCTCCTGAATTGCTTGCGAAAGCCACTCAGGATTTAGCCTTGAGTCAGCTGATCTGAAACTTTGCATCCTTATTGGCTCTTACAGAAAATCCAGTAGGCAAAATAGTATCGTGCGCCGCTTAATACGCAGTGAAACTCGGACGGCGGCGCCGATTCTTCTCTTGTCTGTTTAAAATATTATAATATAATCAGATTACATTAGATCACATGCAATTTTAATGTAAATAAATAAGAGTCTCATTAATTTACATTGAAATTACGTGTAATCTAATGTAATCTGAGCATACTCTATTATTTTAAACAGGGTTACGGATCAAGTCGGTGATCGAAAAATAAAAATTTCCTTCATATTTTCGATATTTTTAAATTTTAAATTATTTCGCGAGATTTATGCCTTTCAATTATCCTGTGTGGACAATATTAAATTTTAATCATCGCTCTGGACAGTCTATCTTAATCTCGTTATGACCAGTGCGCGTGCGATCGTAATTAGATGTGTTCTCGCGAGTGAGTGTTGAGTGCCATCAAGCAGCGACGAGGAATCTGAGAGGAGGCGGAGGCCCGGGGAGGCGTCGCGCACCGGCGAAGTAACCATGAGGTAAGTCCGTTATTCATCACGTTACGTTCACGCATGTTCATTCACGCGCGCGAGGATTATTTTTTGAAACGCAAATCATTTGGACGCTGCTATAATTTTCATTTCTTTTCATTTCGCAGTTCAACGTGGTCGAACATGGTTGACTCCGCTGCTGCGCATCGTGTGTCGGTGAGTGACGAATTATTTTAATTTTAACGATAAATGGGTACGCGAAAATGGCAGATCGGCGTGTACACGCAGTTCTGGAACACAGCGAGAATTTTGTGCGATACCTTGGACTAATTTTTATCGATTACATGTTGAAAGCTGTCGTGCACCCTCAGAAAGGATTTCTGTTTCTGCGACAAAAAATATTCTTGACGCATTTATATTTCTCACAACCGCATAGACGATATCAAAATAAAATCAATAATTCTTATTTTCCTCTATCGAATTAAAAAATATTGACTTACTAAATATCGAGACAAGAGTAACTTATATAAACGTAAGCTTATATATTCTTGTGGGTTTAGAATAAATTTTCCCTCCATCTTACAACGCGCAAAGTTGGCACACGATATTCGACAAAAGACGATTCTAGATTTTAGAATTTTTCATTTAAGATTGAAATATTCCTTTGTCTATAATAAATATGATTGGCGCTATATCGATCCTATTTTATGATACACTCAAGTGTAATAGCATTGGATCCGGACATTTTTTCTGTAGGTGTAGCTTCGATATTTTTATGATGAAATTTTCGACTTTAAATAATCTCCGGAATATACTAAATTTATTAAAATATAAGCATAATGATTGTATGGGAGGCTCGGCAGTTACGATATAAAACACGTAAAATGCCCAGTGTCATTAATTTATAAGTACAAGAAATGCGTTCTATCAAAGAGTGAAAACACGTGAAAAGTAAGGAAGGCTGTAGATAAAATGTGCAATGAAAGGACGACGGAAGTTCGGAGGCCGGAAGAAAGGAGTAAAAAAAATCGCGGAAAGTAAAGGGCGCGGGAGTCGTATACTTTTTGGGTTAATCGTTGCTCGGCAAGCGTGAGACATCGGGTTGCTTCTCGCGCGTAGGAAGGAAAGAAAAAAAAGGAAAGAGGACCCTTTCCATCTTGCCTCCACGCTCGCTCCGTCATACTGTCTTATCCTGAGGGATTAATTTCTCGAGGTTTATGTACGTCGCTGCGGGAGGGATGGCATCAGGTAAATCCTTCGCCGCGGAACGTATTTCATGAAGAAAAATACGAGTAGGATGATTCGGACCGAATCCGCAGCCTCCTCCCCCCCCCCTCTCTCTCTCTCTCTCTCTGCCTCTTTCTCCCTCCCGTCATTTTAAATCGTTGCGCTTGCTCCGAGGTACGTATTCAGGAGAGATTATCTCTCGAGAGCACGGAAGAATATGCGAAGATAAAAATACGGACGCGACGGATAGTACGATAGAAATTTCCGATGCGCGGAATTATTTACCGAGAGCATATCCTAACGGAACTTGTATTCCGGAGACCGGTAACATGTTACGCGGAGAGATTTCGCGGCGGGAACAATTTTGCGTTTGCTACTCGCGGAGGAGATATTCGCACTTGCCTTGTTAGTTACAAAGACGACACGAGTCGCGTACCGAGTGTTCGTGGCGTGAAAGCAAACTACATCCTCGGCTGGAAATTAAACTTGGGCGTACATGCCGGAAATATCGATTGTCAATTATAACTGAACAGACAATCGTCCTAATCAAGATAACGAATACAATTGATTCAGCACACTTGCAAAGAAATTTTTCAATTTCTACTCGGGTTGCAAAATTTTTCCAAATAATAGCATTGCGCACGAGGAGCGTGAATGAGAATTGAATAATACATTGGATACTTTGTATTTAATTTCGGAGAGGAAAATACGGGACAGTCGTCGGTGCGTTCTCGGAAATTCGATAAAAATGGCCAAGGTTTTCGACCTCGATCAGTCATAGCCGCCGCGAGAAAGCCGAGAGTCAATGGGCTGAATTTAAATCCGCGCTATATTCGACGCTACATCCGCGAAAAGTGAGAATAGGCGAGACAGGGGAAAAAATAGAGGAAATACGCACGGAAGCGGTCGCGGGTCTCGTCCCTACGGTATCAACCGACGTCGATATTGAGTTATTCGCCCGTTGTAGATACTCCGTTTTCCGGGGACTCGAGTGGTATCGGCGGCTCTTGGTACGTCCCTATCCACCGGCCAAATGAATATTAGTGGCACCCAGGAGACAGAATTAATAACAATCGCTCTACCGTGTATCCCCCGTGCTGCGTGACCGCAGACAAAACACACGTGAAGGCAACTGAAATTTATACCCGGTAGCCAATTCGTTTGGCATCGCACGAAACTCGCGAGAGTACTGCATAGAAAAAAAAACGCCGGACAACCCGCGTTCCTATTTCCTAGTTAAAACAACCTATTCTTCGGGGATTATTTTTTTTGTCAGTGCTCAAGAGAAAATACCTCCGTAATTTGTTAAAATGTTCCTGAATAAAATTTAAATTCCTCAATTTTTACACTTAAATAACGTATCTTTAAAACTGTATATTTATGTATATATTAAATCCTGGCGAGGACGCAGCTTGATTTCCCGCCACGGGCATATTCAGAACACGAGTCGTCTTTGTAATTAACGTGGGAAAAGAAAAGAATTGAGAGAAACCGAGAGTGAAGGAGCTGCAAAACATATCCGTTTTATGTATAAAGGACAATTATATTTCCGTTATATTTTATAACGGATATTCAATATTAAAACGGATTTTTCACATGTCCGTTTGATTTAAGCATGACTAGTGGAATTCTTAATATGGCACTTTATTCATTATATAAAATTCTTTATATAAGTAGGACCGGTAATGGTTATACTATTAAGACATTGTAACGGATATTGTAAAGGATTTGATCATATATATTTAAAGCGGAAAAGAGTTACGTGACCATAACAACTGATTTTCTTTTGTTGCTCAATCTGTAGAGTATCTCATTCTCTAGGGAAAAAAAGACAGCAACCCATTTTGGGGCCGATAATTAGTAATCGAATTATTTGGATCATTCGTAACTTTAATCTTTTACGAATTTTACCCCGCATAACTAAAAATTGCAATTAGCTATTCTGTCTATATCCACACTGAGAAAAATGTCCGATTAAATATAATCGGATAATCCAAACGGATATATCCAATTAAATTGCATATCCGATGAAAAATATGATCGGTTTTTCGATCAAATTTCATCGGTAACTGCATTTCATCGGATATATCCATAATTTAATCGGAAAACGTAATCGGAAAAATTACTTAATAGGTTTTTCCGATGAAAATTTTTCTCAGTGCAAAATTTTTAAGTAATGCTAATCAATTCTGTCAATTAGTTCTGTCGATATTCAGTAACGCAAAGATATTTTTCACTTAAGAGACACTAACCGAAATGTTAAGTTGCTTAACTACAAAAAAACGGTCATAATTATTTCCAGAGTAGTGTTACGGACAATCCAAATACTTCGATTACTAATTGTAGGCCCCAAAATGGGTGGCTGTCTTTTTTCCCCAGAGTTGTCAATCGCCTCGGTTACTCGACGGTTTTTGTTTCGATTACACAATTTAATATCAAGCTCAATATTTTTGTCGCTAATTGTTGCGGAGCAATATGGGAGTGGGTAGACACGATAACTATCTCGGTAAATGTACCGCATGTAACTGCGATGAATTCATGTTTTGTCTAATAAAATAGTGTCTTCCAAGCGATAAATTCTTTTTAACAATATATCGGAGAAAAAATTAAAAAATTTGCTAAATTTCCCTTCTATTTGTACATCAGGACATTATTATTAGGACAATGTCCTGTATACGCAAATTCGCTTTAATTTCACGTTTACTTAAAGTAGAAAAAAATCACTTTTTTCCGTTATAATTTCGCGGAATTTAGAGTGGACATGCCAATAATAAAAAAAGCACTGAATCGCGCAATTCGCCGTCACAGCAATCTCGGCAAATTCGTTAGGCGAGACGTTTTATCCGTCGTATACGCCCGAAAAAGGCTGCCGGCCCATAACATCGGTCCCAGGAGATCATACTTCTAGAGAAGAGCGGCGTCATTAAAAGGAACAGGGAGCTGGATAAGGGAAGAAGGAGAGCGGCAGTGATTGCCGCGCGGCTCCTTTTACGATTTGGAAGTTAATTTACACGCGGGATGCAAGCTTCGCGGCGCAGACGAGTCCGAAATAACGTGTACAGCCGAATAAAGCGCGAACAGATGCAACGAGGCGGTTCGTAAAACTTTTATGTGGACGGTCTCTTTACTTTTTCGCTATTCCTGCACGTCGCGCGCTCTTGCAATCGACACGCTGTCTCCGCGCTTCCTCCCGACTTTTTCTTACCGCTGCTCGATTATTGACTGCCTCTACACTCGCCTCCGAATTTAACAATTGCAAATTAGCGAAACGACAAACATTTCTCGTTGATCCCAAAGAGATTCGATATCTTGGGAACATGATTTTCCGATATAAACTTGGTTATTTCCGTGAAGCTAATTCTAAGAATGTGTTGATTACACATTAAGAAATCATTTTTTCTATCAAGTTTAGTAAAATTTTTAATTGCGCACGGATCAATTACACACAGTTGGAAAATTTGTGTTCTCTTGTTAAAAAAAATGCCGGTTAAAATTTTTGTGTTCAATGTTTAACACACTCATGTGTTAATTTAACATATTGCTCTTGTATTAATCGACCTCAAATGTAAAATTATTAAAATACTGAAAAGCAATGTTAAAACAATACAATGTGTACTTATTTTTTGAACTTACACAATACATATGTTCTATATTATTAGTAACAAAATTTATCTGTTAAAATTTACAGAATAAAATGTTGATTATATTCTATATAACATAAGTGAGAGTGATTTCGAACCGCCATTTGACTTATTACATCGGTAAAATGTAAAAATTACATTTTTTTAAATTCATTTTGTCATTAAAAATGTGTTAATTTTACACAAAATTTATTTCAAATTAATTTGAGATGTGCAATTTGTGTGGGCCGTTTGGGACATGTGATATCTGTGAAATTTAAGACAAATTTTTCAACTGTGCAGGTAACAAATTAAATGTGAAAGTTAATATTACGAGGATATTTTTATAAATGATGATTAGATATGTACAAGGTGAATGAAGTGCAACGTTAATATACAAAACGAGAGGTCTTGAACAGGGGCTTTATGTTACGGAGATTAAAGACAAAGCTGCTTTTGTGGCGCGGAGAGCAGGGACAAATGATGCGGGAGTAATCACGGATCAGGACGGAGAAAATGAGAGTCGTTTGAAAAGGTTGTGCCCGGCATCTTCCGCTTTCGAATCCATCGCCAGTCATTATCGCTCGTCGGTGATCGATATTTCGATCCGTCCTACTTTTTCACGCGTGGCCACGCTGCTTTCATAGATTACCCACGTCATTACGCGAAAGCCTCGAAAGCACCGCCGGGTTGTATCTTTCGCGAACTGTTAAGCCTTTCGCCGTTATGTTGCTCGACGTTGGCGCAGAAATCGAGGCTTGTCGCTTTCACTGGCGCTTGCAAAAAAAAGAAACGCTTCTTTTACTAACGCAAAAGATAGGAGTATAATAGAAATATCCTTCTTGTACGTAGCTCACGTTCAGTCGAAAAAAAATCAATTTTGTCACTAATCGCTTCATTCTTACATAAATTTTATTTCGTTCATTTACGTATATTTAAGACATGACGATAACAATTTAATTAAAAATGAATTAGGAACTATTGTTCTAAGCAGATTTTTGTGCATATCTAATCTTCGAGCAATATTCCTTATTTTTAATATTTTATTTTTGACTATTTTTATTGAAATTTTATTTTCGTTACTCTAAATTAACTATATTCCAACAGGACAAAAGTAATCTCATTTTTATATTTCATGTACGATGTACTTAATATATTTTTTAAATATAGATAGTTGTTATTTATGAAAATATCTGTGCAGTAAAATGAACGAAATTAACTTTAATCTACAGCACTGGGCAAAATTACACCTTCAGGTTTTCTAAACACAATTTTCGTCAAAGTGCTTCGAATGTGCTGAAAATTTTACAGTAGACACCTGACAACGGGTGCATCAAGGGTAATAAAATTTGATAAAATATGGTTTTCGAATTTTTCATTCGTGCGCTTTAAAACCACATTGAAAAAAAAAGTCCGCTGCCGTAGCTAATCATGGTTTACTAAAAATATTTTGCTGCCATGACTATACATTTCTAAACCACAGTAAACGGTTTGCTGTCGCGCGTAACACAATAGGCACAATAGCAAAATATTTAGCTATCCCAACTAAATATTAGCTGTCCATATTTTACAACTGAAATTTAGTTGCCACATGCAGTGTTTAGCTACAACAGCTACATTTTTCTTTCCGTGTAATTATGCTCAAAAAAACCGAAAGATTATAGAGGAAAGTCACCTATTATGAGACACGTTCCTAATATGAGATAGCGGGGTTTCTGTTAAATTATCAAGTATCATCTACTGGTTCCAACATGAATTTATTGCTCTTGAAGTGAAACCTGTTTAGTGGAAAATTCATTCCTAGATCGTGTAATCGTCGCGAAAAAAGATTTGTAATTAAATTTGGACATTGAAAACCTGCTATCTCACATTAGTAGTCTATCTCATAATCGAAAACTTTCCTCTAACATTGGCCGGTACTGTTAAATTCGCTTTCCGTATCGATAAACAGTATGACGAAACTGCTATGATAAATAAAACTACTTGGTTCGAATACGCGTGGCTATTGATCGGTCGATTGGTATCATACCGTCTCGTCTGAATGGTCGATGGCTTCCACGCGGAACATTAGCCCGTCTAAACACAAGCGATGCCCGACAACAGGTTTATTAACGCGATCGATGAAGCGTGCCTAATTGACGGGTGAAACAACTGCGAACACAGCCGTTACGTTGAAAACTTTCAAGACTTTCACGTTCTGCCTCTTCCCTGTAACTCATGCACACACGCTATCCTTATTGAATCACTCTCGGCCTCGGTGTTTTCGCGTCTTCCTTTTGTGCTGAAATACTTTCACGGTCGCCGTTCAAAAGCGACGGCGCGATTTATTCACAGTTGTTCTCACAACTTAGAAAATAGCAAATATTACCGTGGACTTGCTACAAACGTACATGTACTGATAAAATATACGTAATCGGAATGTCATGACCAATTTTGGAAATAGAAATCTACACGGAGAGAATTTTCTCTTAAAATTTACCCTGGAAATCATGTGATCGTGGGACATGGCATTTTGAAAAACTTGTTGAGAGTTTTACTAATAATTTTACCAGTAATTACACCGAGGGGGAAACCGCTGACTAAAATCTTGTACACCAATACACTAATGCCCAGTGGACACTATCTTATTATCTTATTTTATTTTATTTTTCTTGTTTAATCTTATTGTATCTTATTTTATCTTTATAATGCCCCAGCAATGCCTAATGCCCAAACAATGCCCAGTAATGCCGCAAATCTGTACACCACAATGCCGTCAGCGGTTTCCTCCTCGAAATCACGTGATCGTGGGGCAACATGACATTTTGAAAAACTTTACGAGAATTGTACTAATAATTTTACAAGCAAAATGTATGGTAAAATTTCAAGAAACTCTCATAAAATTATTCGAAATGCCGTGTTGTCCCGCGATTATAAAATTTTCAGGATACAGAGAAAATTCTCTCCGTGTATATTCCTGAATTGATTACACGTCGATACATCTAGCGATTAAAGCTCGATTAGAGCTCGAACTATCTAGCGTAAAACAAGATGATAGATAACGCGATCCAAAAAAATATACAAAATTGATAAAGTCGTCGTACGTATCAGTTATTTCGCGAAATCAGTTAGAAATCCGCGGTACGGGCAGGTAAGAGCGTTTCAACAAGACATAAAATACAGTCGGGGAAAGAGCAGTCAATCGTGTCGTAACGAAGGATCGCGCATAAAGAGGCGCTCGCGGTCCATCATTATTACAAGATGAAAGCGCATGTCTCTCGATCGATCGACCTTTCGACGGTACACAACAATGGCTATTTAAGCGTACGTGTGTATATGCGCGCGCGTGTGCCCGTGCACTGCATCGCCGCGGAATAATAATCTTGCACAAGAGCGCGGAAAATAAGAGGCGCTTGTTTAGGGAGGGGCGACCCCCGCCGTATGCACACATATACATATCTCGCCCCGTTCGCCCGTGGGAATGACGCAGAGATCTTTACAAAGCTATGTAACAGAATAATGGCGCGCGCGCAGCGCATACGTGCGCGCGCGGGGTGAATCAGGCGCGGATTACAGTACGGAATGAAATTACTGGTACTAATGAATCCCGCGCGCCGCCCGCCTCTCCGCGCCTCGTCGCGAAATTAGTAGTCGTCCCCGACACGTTGGTGGCGTGAAATTTTAATACGGCGCGCTTTAAATCCGCGACACGCCATTCTCTCTGAATGCAATCGAATGGTCCGCGCCGCCCATTTTCCGTATTTTCGAGTAGTCTATAAACGGCCAGGGCTACGTAACGCGTGCACACCGGCGCGTTAAAAAATGGACCTGATTAACCGTTCGAAATGTAAGTCCACTGGGGGGACGTTCGATTGTAATTTACAAGCTTGCGAGCACTTGAACACGTGTTTGTCTGCCCGTGTGCGTTATAGATTAATTGGTGACATATTTTCACACGTCCTCAGAAAGGATTTCTGTTACCGAAACAAAAAATATTCTTGATGCATTTATATTTCTCACAACCTCATTTAGTATAATAAAAATGAGACAATATTAAAATAAAATCAATAATTCTTTTCTCCTCTATCGAATTCAAAAAGATTGACTTACTATTGTGAGACAAGAGTAACTTGTATAAATGTAAGTTAATATATTGTTGCGTTTAGAATAAATTTCCCCTCCATTTTGCAACGCACGAGAAGTTGGCACCACGATATTCGACAAAAGTCAATTCTAGATTTTAGAATTTTTCATTTAAGATTAAAATATTCCTTTCTCAGTAATAAAAATGATTGGCGCTATATCGATCCTATTTTATGGTACATTAAAGTATAATAGCATTGGATCCGGAAATGTTTTCTGTAGGTGCATCTCGAAGAAATAGAAACGAAGCGTGTCCAAAGGTCCCTCAGAAAAATCGTGTACATTTCTCATTGAATACTATTTCAAAACGTCCTTAAATGTCACTTACTCTTTCGTATAATCCGCTAGTATTGTTCGTTACGTTAAGCAAAATTTAAATGTACAA
Source organism: Vollenhovia emeryi (assembly GCF_000949405.1). NCBI lineage: Eukaryota > Metazoa > Arthropoda > Insecta > Hymenoptera > Formicidae > Vollenhovia > Vollenhovia emeryi. The sequence goes on from NW_011967205.1 coordinate 1,165,627, forward strand.
TATAAATTGTCATATTCGAATTATTTATTATCACTTAAAGTACACGGCGAGTATTTTCTCTTAAAATTTCTCCTGAAAATGATATAATTTTTTAACAACTTTATGAGAGTTTTTGTAATTTTACCATACTTTTTACTAGTAATTATTTGTTAGTATACTCGCTAAAAATCAATCAGTGGATTATTACTGAAAACAGTGAATAGTTACTGATTTACAGTTATAAGTATACTACTGAAAATCGCAGTGGTTATAATCCACCGATTGACTTTCAGAGAGTACATTTTGCTAGTAAAAAGTATAGTAAAATTTCCAAAAAGTCTCAAAGTCGTTTAAAACGCCGTGTTGTCTCACGATTACATGATTTTCAGGGTAAATTTGAAAAGAAAATTCTCCCCGTGTGGGTAAATCGAAAAATGTACGACTAAATCTTGCAAAATACGAAAAGACATTGTTAATCTTCAGACGCAAGTCTGTTCAAACGAAAATAATAGATATTTGTGCGTGCGCGGTCCGCGTGTTTTGCGCCCTATTTTATTATTCTCACAATTATTACGCGTGCTTTTATTATTATAACCGGATTGCATTCCGTAATGATTTTCCTTGATTATCGCGACTGCATTCGCAATAACAATAATAACGATTTATTAAAATACGCGTCGTTAATTATTATCACGGATAATCGCGGAGGTAAACGCGACCGTCCGCTCGCCGTTAAACATTCATTCGTAGTGGAATTCTTAACATCGCGGATTTTCAACATCATCCTGCCGGAAACGTTAATTACCACCGCTGCTAAAAAGCCCCGCAATTTCATGGGACACTCGCCGAAAGCGAGTTGTACCTTTTGTCCGACTGCAGACACGGCGGCGAAAATTTAGTACGCCATTTTTCTCCGTAATCTATCAAAGCGCGAATATTCCGGAAACGTATAAAAAAAATATTCTAAATTATAAACGAACGTAAATTGATCTCCCCCGTTCGCGATGACGTACGATGCTAATCCTCTCTCGCTGCCAAATGAAAAATGTATCGCGACGTACAACGCAGGACGCAGACACGTGGGGATGAAAACAGGATTGTTCGGAGAGAGAGCCGAAAAGAAGGTAACAGGCGAAAGGTGAAAGGGGTGAAGGTGAAAAAAAAGGGGGGGGGGAAATCAACGCGTATTTTGAAGCCGGCTTGATAGAGACGACGGTAAATCACGTCTAGGCCGCGCAGAAACGGGGAATCGTGAGAGAACAAGCCATTCCATCAACGCCGAGTGAAATATAACGGCGCGAAGCACAAATTAAATATCCTCATAATGCCGCGTTCGCGTGTTGGTGAATATCTCGCTCGCCGACAGAGCGGCAGCGGCCGAGGCCTCTCCGCCTGGCTGCAGGCCAAACTTGGTCGACCCGCCAGATTTGATGCCTAAAAAGGACCGTAAATTTATCTCATCGCGCGTCCGGCCCACATTTGGCCCCGCGTGCGCGAAATAAATAGAATTCTCAAGCTTTATGGCGGCCCAGCGAGAGCCTTATAAATCTTGTCGCTCGCCGTGTTCCGCCATCGCTCGTATCGTTCTTTACGCTTCGGGTTATGACGCCCCGTGCGCAAGCTCTCGCGCGCGTAAGCTCGGCGAAAGGTATTTTAATACGTTATTCTTCTCGCTCCGCGAGAACTCGTCGCGCCAGAAATATCGCGCGATATAAAAGAGATACGGCGGGGCGATCCGAATTAATTAAAACGCGATTTAAAATGATCGAGCGATTACATTTTAACGTAACGAAAGAATATTTAATACGTAACGTTTCATTTCGGGAATAAAATTAAAGCAGCTGTAAATGAAGATTTAATAATGCATAACGATGCGGATTTTAATTTCTAACGGGGATTGGGCGGGCCATTAAAATTTCATATCGTTGTATAAAATAGTAGGGAAATGTTTCTCGATATTCGGGGCGTTTCTAATTCCTCGTGCAGCATTAATGAACGATATTATTCGCGGGCTAATTGCGGCTCATTCGTTACACGCCCGTCGGTGTTACGTCTCTGAGAAAGTTTCGGTTCGCACGAAAGTGCGCGGCGGTTTCATACACGTCGCTCGTACAGCTGGTGTGTTCGATAGCTTTGAGATGCCGCCAACACGTGAGTACCCATGCGTCGCGTAAAAGCGCCAAGATTACCGGTCACGTTGCTCGTACACAGTTGAAAAATTCATGTTAAATTTAACAGATATCACATGTCCCAAACGGTTCACACAAATTTTTGTTTAACATAATATGGATATGTTAGATCACACTAATACTCTGTTAATATTTTCATACATTTTTAATGACAAAATCAATTTTTTAAAATGTAATTTTTACGTTTTACAGATGTAATAAGTCAAATGACGGTTCGAAATCACCCTCACTTATGTTATATAGAATAAAATCAACATTTTATTCTGCAAATTTTAACAGATAAATCCTGTTACTAATAATATAGAACACATGTATTGCGTAAGATTAAAAAATAATTACACATTGTGTTGTTTTTAACATTTCTTTTCAGTATTTTAATAATTTTACATTGGAGGTCAATTAACACAAGAGCAATATATTAAATTAACATAAGAATGTGTTAAACATTGAACACAAAAATTTTAACCGGCATTTTTTTTAACAAGAAAACACAAATTTTCCAACTGTGTAGAGGCGGACTCCCTATCTTCGTGAAGCCTCTAAAATTAAAAACAGTGAATAGTGATTTGCAGCTATAAGTATATCACTGAAAATCGCAGTGGTAGAGGAAAGTCCCCTATAATGAGATAGAATCCTAACATGGGATGGCGGGGTTTCTGTTAAACTAATAGACGTCATCAGTTGATTCCACCATGAATTTATTGCCTTCGGAGCAAAACCTGTTTAGTGGAAGATTCATTGTTAGATCGTGTAATCGTTGCGGAAAAAAATTTGTGATTGAATTTGGATGTTGATAACCTGCTATCTCATATTAGAAACCTAACTCATAATAGAGAACTTTCCTCTGTACTTATAATTGCATATCAATGACTATTCACTGTTTTCAGTGACAATCCACTGATTAACTTTTAGAGAGCAGAGTCTGCCAACAGGCCGGTCCTGGCAAAATTCTGCGAGAGAAAAGTTTCGCTGTTTCTAGAGACCCTGTAATCAGAGACTGGCCATAAGAGTTCGTCAAACGTAACGTAACGATCGTAGAGGAGTGAGATAGCCTGTGTTTCTCTCTCACTCGCAGGAACTTGACGAACTCTTATGGCCAGTCCCTGATTACAGGGTCTCTAGCTGCTTCTACCTCCTTCTTTCTTTCGGGAGTTGCCAGAAATAAAGAAGGTCCAACCGAAAGTTGCCGTGTCTGTTGATCAGACTCTGATCAGAGGGACTCTAGCTGCACCCGCGTACCGCTTTCTTTCCCGAAGTCGTGCGAGGGCACGCGGCCGTTTAAAAGAAAATGACGAAATCCATCTCTGACGGAAACGAATCCGGATTCCCCGCGCATTAATAAATTGGCAACGAAGCCCCGGATTTGCGTGCGGCGCCGAGCTTATTTCTATATACGTTAAAATGCAAATCGCGCTGCTCGTATTTCGGCGGCTATTACGCGAGATATTTCGGACGTCGAACTCGCGGGGCGTCGCGTCGGGATATAAATCCCGGGGATCGAGGCGGACCGGTCCCTCTGTCAACGGAGAGTTTTTAATGATTTCGAATATTTCGCAAACTCGCCGAATGATCCCTGCGCGTGACGGGCGGGGCAGATATATAGGTACACGGGCGCGAGCGTATAACACGGCGAACACGCGCGGCACACGCGCCCGATCGCATTGGCAGCCGCGGCCTTTTTGATCGAGTTTACAATTACACGTCACCTGTCCCACACATCGCTGCGTTACGGGCATCGTGGCGATATTGCCCCCGCGCCCGGCAGACCGTTAACGCCGCGCTCGTGCGCGAGTTCGTTCATTAATAATAGAAGCATTATTAACAGCCGGGTGTACCGGAAATATTACCGATAATCACCCCCGAAACCCGAATTTGCTTTACACACGTCACGCACATTTAAGTGTCGGTCATAATGCATGCGCGGATCCGTTATTTTTCTTTTTTAGGGGCCGCGGTAAAGCCGCTGCAAATCGGGCTCGGGAGAGAACAGGTCTTCGTGTTTACTGCCAGCGATACGCGTTTAAATATATCTGTATCGCGTGTTCCGCGCTCGGAAGGAAAATATAATTTACGCGGTGATGCGTCCGCGTTGTTATTATAAATTTAAGGTGGCCGGGACAATTTGGATCCGATGGTCTCGATTGGGCCGTAGCCTTAGCTTCGCCTCTCGAAATTACAAATCGCCCACTTCTAAATTATAAGTCGGCGTACGATAAAGTGCAAACGGAAATTTACACAACCGAAGCCGTCTTAGATACCGCGTGGTATCGACGCAGCTATTCGCGATTCACAAATGAAAGAATGATTGATTTATATTACGCAATAATTTAACGCCTCATAAATCAGCAGCGAGTTTCCGAAGATATGAGAGCTACGTTACGCGCTTACGGTAGAGAAAAATTGCATTTATATTTGATGTATCGAAAGCAACATCTCGACAGTTTCGATTTACGGTAATCCGTTCGATCACGACAGCGCGTGATCCGGCCGTTGTTATTGGACGCAAATCGTTAATTACAATCCAGAGAGAGAGAGAGAGAGAGAGGAGGGGAGGGGGGGTA
>NW_011967205.1:1170838-1185845 GCF_000949405.1 Vollenhovia emeryi
GTCCTAATGGCAACTTTCGATTCGCCGGGGGGGAGGAGGAGGGGTTGCGATAAAGGCGAAACAAGCGTGGGATAAAAGCTCCCGCCGCCCGCGCGCGACGTAGGCGCGGCTAAACAATTTCGCGAAACAAATTTTAATTGCAATTACTTGGCATCCGCGTCGCCCCGTCGGAGCGTGAACCTGCCGCATGATACACATTACTTTTCCCGCGTGCGATGCGCTCGACTCTGCCTGTCGCTCTGTGGACCGAACCGAAAGTGAAAAATTACCAAAAAAAATTCGGTAACACTAATTTCGTACGCGAGAAAGCGTCGCGCGTGCGTTGTCGGAGCCCGATTGTAGCTTGCACGGATTAAGATAATTTCTTCGTCAATCGGCGTGCGCGGAGAATCGATTAGAGATTAGAAAGGAAACCGATGGCCTCGTCGGACGATATTTGCGTGACGAATTTACTCCCGGTATTTTTCAGACTGGATAAAAACAAAAGTGTATATCGAGCTCGTGCAAGACGTAATGTCGATGCTGGGCAGAGTCGCACGAAATTCGACGTCGACTTTTCCATCGCGCTTTCACGTGGTGCACTCGAGTCTTTTTACGTCGTACGAAAACGTAGAGAAACGACGGGCATTTTCGCATTGACACGCCACATTGCGCGCCGCGGTAAAATAATTAAGCGTTAAATGTTGCCGCCACGTTTACTCGCCGATAATAACTGATTTTAAACGTTGTACTATTACGGTCGGTATACGGGCACACAACGTAGCGGTGCGTGAAACGGCATACGTTCACCGGCGTAACGATGAAAAGCCAGCGAGTTAATCTGGTTTTTATCCGCTATCGTGCACGTGGATACGCACATTACCGATAATACATTAATATCGCGTAATATTATTTATACTCTTTATTAATATTATTATACTCATTATTAATATTTAGTAAAGCGGATTTTAATTTAAAAATGACACGAGCACACGGGGAACGTTACGTTACGTTGGCGCGTGATCACATTAATATTGTACAATATCATTTATGCGCCTCATTGTCCTCGTATTGTCGAAACAAAATTCAATTTGAAAAAGACGATGGACTGCATTTTGCGCGTTGTTTGTCGTACGAACGATCGTATTTTGGGCGCGTGTATACACTGCAAATCTCAGTGCGTCACTTTTATATACATTCACGGAGGGAATTTTCTCTTAAAATTTACCGTGAAAATCGTAATCGTGGGACAACTTGGCATTTCGAACAACTTCATGAGGGTTTCGTGAGATTTTACCACACATTCTACCAGTAAAATGTATGGTAAAATTTGAAACAGCTCTCATAAAACTCTCCGAAGTGCCATGTTGTTTTACGATTACAATTTTCAACTAAACTTTGAGAGAAAATTCTCTCTGTGTAGTCGCGTGTAGATCGAAAACCGGCGGAGAGACTGAAGTTTCTCTTAAAATTTATCCTGAAAGTCATAATTGTGAGACAGCATGACATCTTGAAGAATTTTATGAGAGTTGTTTCAAATTTTACCATACAATTTACTAATAGAATGTGTGATAAACTTTCAAAAAGTCTCACAGAGTTCAAAATGCCACGTTGTCCTACGATTACACGATTTTCAAGATAGATTTTAAGAAAAAAATCCCTCTGTGTAGTCGCGTGTAGATCGAAGTCCGGCGGAGAGGTCAAAGTTTCTCTTAAAATTTATCCCAAAAGTCATAATTGTGAAACAATTCATGACATTTTGAAGAATTTTATGAGAGTTGTTTCAAATTTTACCATACATTTTACTAGTAGAATGTGTGGTAAAATTTCGAAAAACTTTCATAAAGTTGTTCAAAATGTCACGTTGTCTGACGATTACATGATCTTCAGGATTTTTAAGAAAAAATTCTCTCCGTGTGTATGTGTAATTTGATAACACGTGACCTGACAAACGTCATTCACACATTTCTTGCCGTTTAAAAATAAACTTTTTACGTTGCGATTTTAAACGGAAAGAAGCGTGTAAAATGCACTTGTACCAAATTGCGCACGTACACACGTGTGTAAGAGTAACACACTTGGATGTGCAGTGCACGAGGCCACCGTCGTACGTTAACGACGGTATTCCGTAACGGAACCTTCCATTGTAATTAAATTGGAACCGATGAAAACGATAACTGACCTGAAATTACGGAACGTTTGCGTATGCATTTGCGTAGGTTCGCGGCAAATACGCGAACTCGCCAGCGAACGCAATCATACTCGTAACGTTTCTCCCGCGCTCGGGATTTGCACACGCGGATATAGTTGGCATTCTGCGGTCAGGGTCCTTTATTCGAATCGCCTACGCGGAGCGGAAACTCGATGCGGGATCTACAGCCGACAGCAGATTTTGCAAATAGCCGCCCCGACGTCGCTGAGGACGCGGAAAATTTGCCGACCGATAACGCCTCTTACGTCATTCGCCATAACGCGACTGTCGGACTTATCAGCCTGATTATGGACAATTGTACGTCAATATTTTCAACGGGATAAGAGCATTGGTAATCGCGTGAGGAAAGCAGACAATGCTGTATGACTAATACACCTTACGTGGCTGAGAGGTACAATAATAAGTTATCTCGCGTCATTAATTTTTACTAGATGCTAAGTGGCACTAAATGGTAGAGCTATCTCTCGTCTGAACGACTGTGTGACAACTGTCTCGTACATATAGATAGCGATTGTCGAAGGAAAATGCTTTGTCGCAAGACATTCCATTTAGATAAAGTATATGTACGTCCCTCGCAATGATTTTGTGGCAAATTAAGTTCAAACGATAAGATTAGTCCCCGATGACAAACGTTGAGCACATTCGAAAAACAGTAATACAGTGAAACGGCGTTAGAGAAATACACGAGTAATGAAAGATGATTCGTGCACTTTGATCTCGGCAGGGATGGCTCTAATTAAAGAAACGCGATAGTATCGAGTCAAAGGGTTACGATATAAGCGGACAGGCCGGCGGGAGCGGGGGGGGGGGGACTTATTTTTGGAGCTTCGCACGCGCGGACGTGACAAATTTACGCAGACGAGCCGGCACCTGTCACAGGCGCGAAATATATCGATTTACGAATGGACCGCGGAGTTTTACCGAGCTATAGACATCCAATTACCTCGCGGAGGAAGCGAGGCGGCCGGTTATAAATATATAGCATCCGATAAAATCCCGAATGCGCGGCGCGGCGCGACGTGCAATATTAATGTAATTTCTCCAAGACGCACACGACAACGCGGTATATTTATACGCCGCTGCTATATCGTTTGTTTGTTGGACGCGCGACTAAAGGAAGAAATTTATGGATTCGACTCTAACAAATGCGAGACGTGTGTTTACGGAAGGATTCGAGATCGCCGGATAGTCCTTTTAGCTTTCCACACTGCTCGACCCGAGGGGGAAACCGCTGAGGGCATTATGGTGTACAGATTTGCGGCATTACTGGGCATTACTAGGCATTTTTGGGGCATTAGTTTGGGCATTAGGTCTTGCATTATAAAGATAAAGTAAGATAAAACAAGATAAATAAGATAAAGTAATGCCCACTGGGCATTGGTGGGCGTTGGTGTACAAGATTTTGGTCAGCGATTTCCCCCTCGGGCGAAAATGTAAAAGTAAAAATTCTTAATCCAATGTAATCGGAAAAAGAGCGTCTATGCGTGTGCGTACGGACGCGTGGCGCTTGAATATGTATGCGCGTGGAAAGTTAATCATGCACGAAGCGAAGGAAATACGACGCGAGCACCGTCACCGCAAAATTAAAGTCTCCCGGGGAATGCCGAAAATTGTACGGCAGGTAGGTACAGACGTGCGACATTAATTGCGAGTTAACAGCCCGATCGATGCGCATATAAAAATACACGACACGCAGGTGCGCACACGTTCTTACGCGTGTCGAGATTAAATAACGCGCATTTGGAAACACTCGAGTGCATTGATTAATACATTTATTTGCGTTAAAGCGTGTAATTTCAAACTTCGGGGTCTGTTTAGCGCGTCCGGCAAAGATAAGGTATTAATAAATAACGGGAATATTGTATGAAAAGATAAACTAATTATGGCGAAAAACAGGAAATCTGTAACGCTCGCAAATAATATCGGAATCAACATTAACGTCCGCCGTTAGTGGTCAATGAACAAAAATATTTAACTACGACGGCTCGCGAAGTCGGTAACGTTATTAACCTGGGTTTATATATGCGCACGGCACGTGCACTCGGTGGAAACCACATGACGTAATAGCAAAACGTTGAGCAGAATTTGCACGCACGTATTATATAGCAAACATGAGATTTCATCGAAATCCGACATTTCTGTGAATCCTTAAAAATGTTTATAAAATGCTGCGTAAAGCCATGAATTTTGATTAACATTTAAATTGATTATGATAGAATCATTTCCGCGGAGAGGCATGTATACAATTTATCCGTGCTTTTTCCGCGATTGTTAATTTATTAGGCCAGCTCGTAGCTAAAATATCCACTCAAGCTAAAATATAAGTCTATTCATATTGGTATTAAAAAAATTATACAGGAAATTTATACTCTGTGGTCTGCGCGCTGAATATTGCACTGTTAAAAAATTGTGTAAAAATTGCGACGAAATTGCCTTAATATTTTACAAGCTTAAAACGCGTGCGCGTCGTACGCCAAGTATATAAAAAATGACTGTGTTTACCGACAAGTGTCAATGAATTTTCTGCGGTAACGCGAGATACGGCGCGACATACGTGAGATATGATAATGCGAGCTTACGTAACGCGAGCGAAGTTGGCCGAGGGGGCGAGGGAATAAGAGACGATGCGTTGGAAATGAGGGATCGCGGCCGCGCGTCGGAAAACCAACCGGCGAGATTGATGAGTTCGTAAGTGAAAGGGCCGTGGGGTGCGCGGGAACGCTGCTGGATGCGCCAAGAATTCTCTTTTTCCGAGTTTCGCGAATAAAAAGCGAACGTGCACGCCGTTAAAAACCACCGGCGGAGTAATTAAGCGCGCGAGTAATTACACGCCGCCAGCTTGGACCGCGCCGATACTTCGATTTTCTGCCCGCGCGAGTTGGCCAGCTCCACGTTTTCGGTTTAAGACTAGTGGACGAGAGAGAGAGTGAGAGGCAGACAGGCGGGAGGGGAGGGACAGAGACAAACAGACAAACAGACAGAGACAAGGACAGAAAGGCAGACAGACAGACAGAGACACAGACAGCACGGCAGACAGACAGACAGATAGAGGCAGAGACAGGAAGGCAGACAGACTGAGACAGAAAGACAGATAGAGAGAGACAGAGAAGCAGACAGACAGCCAGACAGACAGAGAGACAGACAGGCAGAGGGGGAGGGAGGGGGAGAGAGAAGGGGGTGAGGAGAGCCAAGGACGAAACTTGAAATTACGGTTCACGCTCCGTTTGTGGGAATCTACCACACGCGAAACGGAATGACAAGAGCAACGATTTTACGCTTGGAGAAAACGGTTGTTTGTTCCAAGTTTCGCGTAAGATTAGAGGCTTCGCTGAGAAGAACTGATTTCGCCCCGCTATCGCATCGCGCAACGTATCTAATGTCTTAACGCGCTATCAATTTCGCCTCGCCAAACATCTCGGAAATTATTTAGACAAGATTCACTTCTCTCCGCCCGCGATATACACGTCCGCCCCCGGAAGACTGAATCAATATCCGCGGATGCAGTACGGCGCGCGCGGAGCGCAAATTTCAGGGCGAGAACGTAACGGAAAGATGATACATTACACGTGGCACGCGTTCAATCGGATCTCACGGCGTTCGTTCGCCGCGAAATGCACGTCGGGAGAACGAGAATGGCGGGCGTTTTGCATGCAGTCGGTCGGGCGGGCGATATCAGAAATGCCGCGCGTGCACGTGACGGGTCGCGGCGCGGCAATGTCACGCGATTTTCGCGCGCGGGGGGGGGACGGGGGGCAAGGGTAAAGGTGGAAGAAAAAACAGCCATCCATTTCCGGCCGCGACACGCGGACTAATGGCACACGGCTTTTCATTACGACCATGCATCGTGCGTCGACTGCCGATAGAGCTTTCACCATCCGCGTCGTATTTTATAGGACAAATATAAACAAATATCTCTGGCTATAAATAGCCACGGAGGGGAAATATCAGCGCAATAACTTACGAATCGGTTACCCCGCGCGAGCCAGCGCCGAAGGGATCGATTGGCGTTTATATCTCAAACGTATCCGGCCGACGATTGTCGAAGGTTCAATGGCGCTCGATTGCCGAGTAATTTACCGATACGATCTATTAATACCCGCGTAGTGTGTAGTTGAGTGTCTCGGGCGACTAGAAAATGCCATGCTGCGAAATTAGTTGACTATCGCCGGGAAGAACACGCGAATCGAGCACACTCGGGTTTGTCAGGGAGAAGTCGGATTAATAAATTGATACCCCGCAGCTGGCCGCGGCTCCTTGGCAACGAAAACCTATTAGACACGACATTTGGCATCTCGCGAGATCTCGTGGATCTCAAATGCGATCGTGGTTAAAAACGACGATACAAGGCACCGCGTCTGCGACGACATCGACGTCTCTTTGTCCACGTGGCATTAAAGACGTTCGATAATAATTGCAGCGCTCGTGAGAGAAGATAAAGAAAAACGTACGTCGCAAAAACGTGGTCGCGTCGGTCGAGCGATTCGCGACGAAAATGACCTAAGATCGACTTATCTCGGCGCATAATTAGAATATTATTCATGCAATATGTTGAACATCTCGTCGATGAACTAATCGTAACCGTAATTGCGGAGTGCACATGTCATGAATGCTGTGAATGAAAAATCACGTTACCATTATAGTCGCGGCACGAAAGAAACGCGATAGGAGAGCGATGTAAAACGTGAAATAAATTTCCCGTGATACGTGAAACTGTTTTATTTAAAAAAGAAACGAACATTACGCTCATCGTCGTTCATCAAGAATCGTTAATGATACAATTCTCGGGCTGCGTTCCTGAACGGAGGATAAATAATTCGGAAGTGCTTTCTCGCGGAGATGACTCGCTTTATTTATTCACAGAGAGAATTTTCTTTTAAAATTGATCCTGAAAATTATATAATCGTGTGACAACGCGGCATTTCGGAGAATTTTATGAGTTTTTTTTAATTTTACCATACATTTCACTAATAATTATACCTAGTGTACATTTTACTAGAAAGACGTATGGTAAAATTTCGAAAAACTTTCAGAAAGTTGTTCAAAATGCCATGTTGCCCCACGGTCACGTGATTTTCAGAATAAATTTTAAGAGAAAATTCTCTCTCTATAGCTTTTGCACCTAGAGCTACCAATTCATGGACACATTTGTGTAATACAAAATTTGTTATGCATGGAGAGAATTTTCTCTTAAAATTTACCCTGAAAATTATGTAGTCGTGAGACAACGTGGCATTTTGAACAGCTGTATGAGAGTTTTTTTTTTATTTTACCATATATTCTACCAGTAAAATGTCTATTGTAAGTAGAATGTATGGCAAAATTTCAAAAACTCTCATAAACTTCATTGAAATGCCACGTTGTCCCACGATTACACCACTTTGACTAAATTAGAGAACAGCACGGTATTATGGCGTTACTAAGTTTATAAGCCTAACGAGAAATCTATTTACTTAAATAAATTATAGGTTTTCTATACACGCACCTGTTCAAGCGAGGGGTAAACCGCTGAGGGCATTGTGGTGTACAGATCTGCGGCATTATTGGACATTACATAGGCATCAATAGTATTTTTTGGGCATTAGTTTGGGCATTAGGCCTTGCTGGGGCATTACAAAGATAAAATAAGATAAAAAGAGATAAAATAAGATAAATAAGATGAAATGAGATAATAAGATAAAGTAATGCCCACTGGGCATTAGTGGGTATCGGTGTATAAGATTTTGGTCAGCGGTTTCCCTCTCGTGTTCAAGTGTTAAATAGATTTCTTATTAAACTTCGAAATTTAGTTTCAACGCTGCTTTCTGAATTAGTCCGAATAGCGGGACACTTTCGAGCTGTACACATAAGCTATACAAATTGTATATTACACAAACGTTTCCATGTACTGTGACAGCTCTAGGTGCAAAAGGTGCAGAATCAGTTCAGCGTTCCCTTAACTTGAGAATGGCCAGATTTTGGCCGGCCAAAATTATATCAGCTTTCGATTCTTTTGAGCGTAACTAGTTTTAAAGTGCACGAATGAAAAATTAGAAAATCATAGTATATTTTGTCAAATTTCATTACCCTCCGTGTACACTAGGAATCACCGGTGCCTTCCCACATGAATTTGAGCACATACCAACGCACTTATACATTTTGCATTCATAGAAATGTAGAGTTGGGAAAGTTACTTTATAAAAGTATCTGGTTACAGTTACAGTTTTTTTTTGCTAAAAATGTAACTAGTTACAGTTACAAGTTACCAATTCTGAAAAGTAACGCGTTACAGTTACTCAAAAAATAACGAATCGTTACTTTGCAGTTACTTTCTTGCAATGAAAATAAAAATATCAAATCTGCATTTGATTGATTGATTTTTATAGATCTCTGCAAGGCCTAATGCGATCTATGGAGGTTTAAAATATATATAAAGTAACTCTTAATGTAACTATTAAATTAGTTTCTAGTTATCGCAAAATGTAACTGAGTTAAGTTACAGTTACAGATGAAGAGAAAGTAAGGAAGTTAAGTTAGTTACCAAAAAAAAAGTAACTGTAACTTCATTACAAGTAACAAGTTACTTCCCAACCCTGAGAAAACGTATATGTGTTCTACATGTGCCTAAATGCATATGGGAGGGCATCAGTGATTCCTAGCGTACAGTGATGGACAAAATGGTTGCAATCCTTTTTATCAAATAAGTTTAAGAACACGCGTTTAAATTTAGTTTCCAAAAGATGTTCTCTGAGGAAAATTCTACCCGAGAGAAGATCGGAAACGCTCAAAACGGTTTCGGAATCGAGTTAAATGTTTCTCGGAGAAGAAGGTTTAGAACGTAACCCTGAATCTAACTGCACGTTCCTAAACTGATTAAAAAAAAGATGTCGCAACTATTCTGTCCATCGCTGTACAAGATGCACCTGTTATCAGGTGTCTGCTGTAAAATTTTTAGCACATTCGATGCACTTTGACGAAAGTTATGCTCGGGGGGGTCAATTCTGTATCTTACGCTACAGTGTGACAATGTTAAAAGTGAACAGCTTTGTCTCTTCCTAACTGCCTGCTTGGAAAGAGACAAAGCCGTTCACTTTTATCATTTTCACACTCTCAGAAAGGATTTCTGTTACCGAGACAAAAAATATTCCTGACGCATTTAGTATAAAAGACAATATCAAAATAAAATCAATAATTCTTATTTTCCTCTATCGAATTAAAATAGATCGACTTACTATATCGAGACAAGAGTAACTTATATAAATGTAGGTTTATATTATATATTCTTGCGTTTAGAATAAATTTTCCCTCTATCTTACAACGCACGAAGTTGGCATCACGATATTCGACAAAACACGATTCTAAATATTGTCTATATAAATATGATTGGCGCTATATCGATCCTATTTTATGATACATTCAAGTGTAACAGCACTGGATCCGGAAATTTTTTCTGCAGGTGCACTGTATTGTAAGATTCGACCCCCTGCAAACCTGAAGGTGATATAATTTTGACCGGAACTGTATAAAAACGGAGCAGAAGGGTCAAGCTCGTTTCTATTTACGTCTCTGAACTAAGAAAAAAAACCAAGATCGAAAGTACTTAATAATTCGCACGTTTGCATAATAATACGAATAAGAAAAAAAAGTGCGTAATTGTATGCGACGCGAGGGAAGGAAGGGATCGTTAGCGAACGCGAGCGCAGCTAAACATAAAATTACCGCGAACTTTTGCTCTCGTATACGCATCTCGGGTTTTTATCGCGTTTTCCTTGAACGATACGGGCGTCAAAGTGCGCGCGCGCGTGGTATTAACTTTTCGGTTTTTATCCTCGTTACGCGCGTGTTGCTCAAGGCAAAAAGCGAGCCGACGACGAGCGAGAAGAGATATCGGCTATCACACACGGCGATTGTTCGATATTCGCGCTTCCCCGGAAACGAGTTTCCGCGGCGAAGACGCGCGTAGAATTTCGCTCGTTTTACCGGAATTTCGTCGGTCAAAAGCAACGTCAGCGCCGACAATCGCGAACTCGTTAACAGCCGCTTTATGACGTCCGCCCGAGAAAATGAGCCGTCGATTGAATCTTAATATTTCAATATCTCGGCGCGTCATAGCTGCTCCGCAGTTTCGCGTACATGTGCGGCGAGTTTATGCAAATTTCCGTATGACGCGTCCATGCGTGTTCGAAACGCTCGAATTGTTCGTAGCAGCGGAAATGATTTCAGGTTCCTCGTAAAAATAGCGTTCGTTGGACGAGTCGCATTTAAAATTGTATCTCAGATTGTCTCTTGATAAAAAGAGGCGTGCGCCATCTCCTTCATTCAGAAAAATTCCCGTATTCGAACACGGGGTCTCGTAGTCGATCGTTTACTCATTTGCGCCGTTAAATTATTAATTAAACAACTTCTCCCGACCCCGGGCGAAATTAATTCTCGATACCGGGCGCGTAGTCGCGGAGCGTCGAGAGAACGTTTTGCGTTTGAAACGTCTCTAGTCGCAACTCGAAATAGCAACAACGAACGGGTCCGCGAGTTTCATTAATTTCAATTCCATTGTCATAAATTAAAAAAAGAAAAAAGGAACGTGCTTTTGGCGCGACGGAGAGAGCAATAAATACTCGTCGCGCAAAACATCCCGTCCGAAGCGGCGTAAAAACGAGCGCGTGCGCCCCGCGGTATTGGAGGATTAATCTCGCGCGGTAGAAGCCGCGACGGGGATAATCCCGCGCCGCCGGCGCCGGCGCCGGCGACGGGCCGGGAGAGGGGAAAAACAAAGGCTTGTGCGGGGATACTCACGAGGCCAAACGCGTCTCGCCGAAAACTGCGAAGGAATCCCGCATTCCGAGCCGGACGGGGCAAGGGGTCCAGTGGTCGGTGGCTTCTCTCGGCGTGCGTTACGTAACGGTTCGCTTCCCGAGGCGAGGCCGGGCGGAGGACGGGGGTGCGCGAGCGAGGGGAGCCACCGCCTCGGTGATCGCTGCCAAAAAACAAACGGTCAAACGTCGCGCCGTGAATCCCCGCGCGGGGAGCTCGCGATCTCCGCAGGGCGGATAGGCGAGAAACCGCCGCGGCCCTTTAACAAACGTGGAGAACCGGTAGGCGGCCGGTGGATCGGCCTCGTGGGATTTAAACGGCCGGAGGGGGGCTCCCGTTAGACGCGCGCGTCGTAGTGGGGGCGCGCCCCGGGCGATTTAAAGGGCCTCCGCGCTCGGTCCACGTGCGAGGTCGCGTCGTCGGAACGGCCGGGTTCTCGCGGCTGCCGCCGACCAGGACGAGTCCGCCGCTGCGCGTCACGCGCGCGTTCGTTTTTCTTTCTCCTCACCGCACGGCACGGCACGGCACACACACACCACACCACACACACGCGACGCGAGATCGGCGGCGTATCCTCTCCCTTTCTCCCGTTCGCCTCGCTCGGTCCCCCGGCGATCGCCGTTTGAATTTCGAAGACTGCGTTCTTACCGCGTCGCGTCGCCGCGAAGAAAACACTGCGCTGCCTCCTCGCTCGATCCTCGCCACGCTGTCACCCCTCCCGGCGACGACGTCGGTCCTCTCGCGCTCCTTTCCCTCGTCGCTACTCGCGGTCCCACCTCCGAGGTTTGTTTACCAGCGCGTCGACCATTCCAGCGGAGGACTGGCTGCCGCTGCTGCCGCCGCCGCCGCCGCTGCTGCTGCTGCGTCGCGCACGGCGCAACACGGGCCGCCGTATATCGTCCCGGCCGAAACGAGCGGCTGTCACTCGCGAGTTCCACGGCGCGCACACGTCGCCGTCGTCGGCGTCGTCAACCACGGCCGTCTCGCGCGTCGTCTCGTGCGTACCTCGCGCGTGTACGGGACACGAACCGCCGCGCACAGCATCCACGTTCCACCATGGGGTATACCCGTGCTCACCAGACTCCCGTGCGCGAAAGTACCTAGACCGCACTATCGAGCGCGCTCGGGCGCGCGGACGCGCGCGTGAGCCGTGTCGCCATCTCGCGGCGAGGCGGCGAGTCTCCCCGCCCGGGTGACGCCAGGGGGAGGCGGCTCGATACGTAAAAGCCTCGTCGGGAGAGAAGCTCCTCGAAACTTTCTCCCACGCCCGCGAATGCGCCTTTCCAGATCTTTCTCGATTGCACGCAACGTCGATGGGGCGGAGACGCGCTCGCTCTAACGGCCTCTCGTGAAGAATTGCGCGGCTCCGCCGAGCCTCTACCGAGCTTCGCCGATCGTTTCACTTACTACGGTTCGAATTGCGATCATAGTACAACTAGTGGGTCCACTCTCCGCCGGCCCCAACGATCTTTGCGCTCCCGATCACGTGATATCCCGCCATACACCCGGGCAGGATCCAGCGACGCGTGTGCGTGCACACGTTACCATAGACGTATAATGTATAGACTGCCCAGAGCAATGTCGGATGCGCAGAGAGGATCGACGCGAAACGAAACGAATAACAGAGTGGACCGACTAGATATAGGTTTGCTTTCTGTTGCTGCACTGGTGAACTAGTGCAATAAATTAGAGCGAGACGGGAATATATTTTCTCGTTCTAGCTCACCGCGCTAGCTCGCCGGTGCGGGAACTGAAAACGAATCTTACGTTGAAACCACGCCGACGCGTAGATTCAATTTGCAGGACCGAAGTTCCCCGCGACCGACTTGTGCCTCTTTCGCCGACGTCGGCGACGATCCGAAGTAACAGCCGTGGAGACGACGAGGACGGGACGAGCCGCGTGTTTGTCCAGCGACTAGTCACCCGTTCGATTGATACTAACCGCGTTTCCTTCACCGCGAATCTGACTGCGAATACCCAGTCTTGGGGATGCTGTGGACTCGCCGCGCCGCGGATTCTCGTGGACTCGGCGAGCGGACGCGCGCGCGAGACTGGGTTGCCGCGTGAACGCTGCCGCGAGAGATTCGAACCCGTCCGCGACGCGGATTGGACGCGCCGCGCCACGCCAACATGGCGGACGTGCGGTACGCGACGATCGGGTAATTCAAGCGCGATTGTCGTCCACGCCGTTCGTAATCGCGACTCGTCGAAGAAATGGCGACGCTTCTAACCGCCGCAGAATGCATTTCCGCTAATTTCTCTACCCGATAGGGCGCCGGCATTCCAGGCTGGCGTAAAAGGCAAGCGGGACGGACTTGCGTCCTCCGATAGTCGCGAAAGGGCCATGGTCGCTACTCTCGAGCAACTTGCTCGTGGTGAAATGAATCAATTCTGTCTCGAGCCGAGCTTCGCAATTTTTTCAGGCGGGACATTAAAACGCGCGCGTGAAGAATATCTGCGTACTTATCCGGCGGCAAATCCGCTCGCTTGATAGCAGTGTTTCGTTTACCTCGAATCCCCGGGCAAGGATACTTGGAGACGCCTCGTCGATTCGCCTAAATAAACGGGGAATACACGCATCTGCGGAGACTCGGCGCACGCATTCCCTAAATCGCGAGAAGAGAGCGCGCGACGACAGTCGGGCGCGCGCGCGCGCGCGACAGATGAGCGAAGTTCGCCGCGGGACTGCGAGCGGCGCGCGGCGCGCAACGGCGGAAGTGACGCGACGCGGCGGCGCAACATGGCGGACGCTGGACAACGTAAACAGTGCGGCGGTCGCGGCAGCTCGCATGTGGGTGAGTACTCGGTCGTGTTTCCTCGTCGTTTCGCCGGGCACGGCGTGGCCGCGGGCGAGGTGCCGCGCGACGCCGACCGCCCGCGCGTCGCCGTCGCGCGAGCGGCCGAGCCGCGCGCGCCTCGGACGCGAGCCAGCTGTGCGCGGACAATCCCGTGTCCACGCTGTGTCCATGCCTGCTCGCACGCTTGACACCTTGCTCGGCGCCGCTTCCCCTCGCGATCCGCCCCGCTCAGTTGCGTCGCACCCGTGAAATTTCGATCATTGACTCAGGAGCGAGCGTCACGGGCGTAAATTCGCGAATCACGGTGGCGAGACGGACCGAGAACAGGAGTGAGCGAGCGAGCGAGCGAGCGATTGAGCGAGTGAGTGAGTGAGAAAGAGAGAGAGGGAGAAGTGACGTCGCGCAAATTCCTTCGTGGAAGATGTAGGCTACGCGCTCGCGCCTCCGTCGATCGTGATCGAGCACCGACATAACCGCCCGGAGAGACGGTGCCGAGGCGTCGCGTGAATCGCGTAACAACAGGGTGAACACGTCGCGTGGCAGCCCGACGTCGACGCGAGCGCCTATAAATACCGCGCTTACGCGCGCGCCGCGACCGTGACGGCGACGGGAGAGGAGATTTCCTGCCGGGAAAGAAAAGAAAAAGAGGACGACGTAGTCCTCGAGGAGTGCGTGCTCCCGTAGGTGCCGCCCGCTCGCGGCGAAAGCGCGACAGCTCCGCGCGCGCGCTGCGTATGTACATTCGCCGCGACCTTGCGTTCGATTAGTCAGCAAGGTTGAGAAGCGCGCGAGCTCGCGGAGCGTCATCCGCGCGCGGTGCACGATCGCGAGTCAAAGGGTACTTGCGTTTGTCGTACAACCAAGTTTTTAAGCGCGTTGATTGGCCACAAGCTAAAACATTTCTAGATACTCGAGAACTTTTCTGTCCTGCGGCCAATCCACTCGCTAATTTGTCGTATAACAAATTTTTCAGGCTCGTTGATTGGTCACAGAATAGCAAAGTTTCCAAACGTCTAGAAATTTTCTATCCTGCGGCCAATCAACGCAGGGTCAGAGTAGAAAGTCGTAAGTGTTTACGATTTCGTCGTAGGCCGGTATTTATAGTAGATTCTTATTTCAAAATCACTTCAAGTGTTGTCTCCAAAGGCTAATACGGCTCTGTGATTTGTTAAAAACGCATTAAGAGTATACTTAAGATGTTCTTGAATATATAAAAACGGACTACACTGAC
>NW_011967205.1:1190963-1235581 GCF_000949405.1 Vollenhovia emeryi
TCTCTCTCTCTCTCTCTCTCTCTCTCTCTCTCTCTCTCTCTCTCTCTCTCTCTCTCTCTCTCTCTCTCTCTCTCTCTCTCTCTCTCTCTCCCCCCCCCTTTTCTCTTTTTCTCTCTTTCTCTCGAATCGGTGTGTCGCTTTAATCCGGCGACGAACCACGCGTCCGTCTCTCGTTGCGAAATTAGCGAACGCATTTTTTCGCATCGATGCAGAGAAATCCGATGCACTCGCTCTCTCTCGCTCGCTCGTCCCGCCGGCGATACCTCTCTCGCAGCAGGAAGTCGTAATATTGTTCCGCATTAAATGAAATCCGCGCGACAATATGTTGAATGGGGGAAAAAATGCGCCGGCACGCTCAAAGCGACGCTCTAATAACACGCGCGCGAGCGAGCACGGGCTGTTTCCGGAATTGGAAATGAGAGTCGCGTATCGGCGAGTACGGCCTATTCAGCCCCGACGTGGCGCGTGTTTTATTGAATAGCATCGATAGCTCTGCCCGCGCGGCCGTGTATGCACGTCCGATGGAAACGAGCCCGGGGTCCTGCCACCCCGTCCTCCGCGCTTTCCCGATAGTTTACGACGTTCCGTAGCGTCGCCGGGCCGGGAACAACGCCTCAACGATAAATTTCTGAGCCGGCCGCGATAAATTAGACGGAAGTCCGGCGTTACGAGCCCGCGCCGGAGAGAACCCGAGACAATTCACCGGGTTAATTGAAGCTGATGCCTGCGGTACTTCGCCGTCCACCTGCGGGACGCGTCACCTTTCTCTTCCCGTGGCCCCGCGATGTAGGCGCCGTTCTTTCTCGACGGATCTCCGAGCGAGACGTAACCGGGACTGCGATCGGACTCGGACGAGGGAAAAGTTCCCGTATCTCGATTCTACTATCCGCGACTTTCGAACACGCGATCATGTCCGATAATGATTTCTTCTCTCCTCGATGACTCGCGCTTCCTCCTTGGAGTTTCTCCCGCGTCCGCTCGAAACTGCGTGTTGCTCTTCGGCCGGTAACGCTGCGCATTTCCACGCCGTTGATTACCAATTATTCTTTTCCGGTGCGATGTTGTCTAATTGGGAAAACTTTTTGTTAGACGGGATCTAGTAGTCAATCCTCTAGTTGGCTTGAATTGAAGAATCGTCTACGCGAATCGGATACAATTCTCTCGGTCTACGAGGGAGTACACCTTAGCGAACTTGTCGTTGAAGATGGTTAAAACTGTTCACCGAAACGTTCGAAACTTGTAATCGAGAATCTTACTTGAATAGTTACCAACGTCAGTGTTTTCTTGACCATACACTTGGCACTTTTAATGATACAGAAAATTTATTGCCAAAAATATTACCTCAGCCAGGGTTTGAACCTGGACCTCCCTACACTCTAGGCGGGGCGTCTCACCAATTCGACCACCGAGGCATGTAATTGAATAGTTATATTGACACGTGCTAATAACCGCGTTTCACTCGTAGCTTAAATCCTTTGTATTTTTAGTTAGGAAAAACTGATAAGGCGTAAGGCTGCGCGTGCCTCGGGCACGCGGGGAAAGAGTCCAATTTTGAAAATAATGCGGGTACAATTGCGTATGCCGCGTCAATTTGCATACTTGTCGAAGCCGTAATAACTCGTATCTGTGATACAAAGTGAAGTTGTACAAAGGATGTCAATTGGCTGATGAGAGGCGATCGGAGCCGGCGCGCGCGCGCGAGAATGCTCGTTCTCGGCGCGTCAATATACGCGCGCATACATACTTAACATGTAAACTGCATATCTCCGCCCGAGTCGGATTCATCGAGTGCTCTCGCGTTTGTGCACTTCGCTAATTAGACTTGCATTATTTACTCGGATGAATCGGAAACCAATCGGTCGTGCGCCATTAATCGCGAGCCATAGCGATACTATGGCGAAAACTATGGTCTCCGGGATGGTCCTTCGACGTTTTTTTCGACATTTCAAAGCTTCAACAGGGCTGGCGCGCCCGTGCGGTCTATGAACACCTTTGTATCCTCCCGCGACGACGTTTTGTATTCAAAGTTTCGAATGGCGACGCGCGACGTCGAGATCGTAAACTAGAAGGAAGTTGGACCATGCAAAGCTTATTCTACGATGAACGCAAGACGGCTAAGCCACAACGTAAGAAGTCGACCAATGACAGTCGATCATTCTTCTCATATTTGACTGTGATTGATCGATTTCGAAGCGTTGCGGCTTAGCGTCTTGCGTTTTGCGTCCATTGTAAAATAAGCTTAAAGCCTCCTCTACAATGCGAGTCTCAGAGTCGTAGTCGTAAGAATAATTGATTATGATTGATCAATTCTTGTGTCCGACCAATCACAGTCGATAATTTGTACGATTACGACTCTGAGACTCACATTGTGGACCCCGCATTAAGCTGGATGAAATATGAGAAGAATAATCGACTGTCATTGGCCGATTTCTTGCGGCTTGCGACTTGCTGCGTCTATAGATGCAGCCTAATGCCCATATCACACTAGAGACTCGCGGCTGCGATTGCTATTACATCGGTGATTACGATTGGCTATTTCTTCAATTTTGAATGGCTGCTTAGCCAATCGCAATCGCATATGTAATCGCAATCGCAGTCGCGAGTCGCTGGTCTGATGCGGACATAACGCGTTTATAGACCCGACCGACGCCGCAGCCTCGGTGCTCTGAAACGCGTACAGCATTTTTCAAGTACAGTCGTATCTCTGTCGTTTTCTCTCATAATTTGCACGAGTTGCAGTCGAGTTAGTCGGAGTTCGCGGTAAAAACGAGCGCAAGTGCAATTGCGTATGGCACGATTAGGCGCGTTTCTTTTATTTTTTTTATAGCGTGGCACAGGGGAGACGTATACGCGCCAACTTGTCCCGGTAACTTTGTCAAGTGTGTGGCCTTTAAGAGAGAGAGAGAAGTTCAGGGATATTGATTTCTGTTGTACAAGCTGCACCGTGCATAAACGGTGCGAGTCAATTAGCTGGAAATTGCGATAAAACCTGTCGTTGTGTTACAATAGACCAATGTACCTTCCATAATTAAACTTGGATCGATATATAAATCGCGGCTTTGTTTTCCTGTAAAATCGTTAAAAGAACCGATTCTTTTATTCTATACATTGCACCAAGATGAACGAGCCAACGCTGACAGATCGTACCGTCGTAGATTGTTTTAATTATTCAAAAGTGAGGACAAGTGTCCATAGGCACATGACCATAGCTCCATTTTTCGCATTCGATTTTGATCACAAAGCAGATACCAAACGAAAGGTCTCGTCAAGCTGATTACAGATATGTCAGTATCGGGCTCCAAAGGTTCCATTCCATTCCATTCCAAACGAATGGTTGGTCTATCCAGACGGCTTCATCGCTTACGTCCTGGAAATTTTTGGAGCCCGATATCTCTGGAACGTTACATAGGTACACTCTGAGACTGACATATCTGCGATTATCTTGACGAGACTTTCGTTTGGTACCTATTTTGTGACCAAAATCGAAAAAATTGGGGTCGATCTTGTTCTCACTCTTCCCTATCAATTGTTAAAAATTCACCGGCTCGCGCAAAATCGCGAGCGGGAATTTCGGGCCGTTGCAGAGCTCATAACCGAACTGCATACGGTGTTGCATAAACTTCGGGAGTCGTGGTTACGCTCGGCGTATACAGGGATGGAAATATAAATAATCTTCGTACCGGATAACATCGCGAGAATAACGATAACCGAGATGTCTGAAGGAGCCACAATAATCCTAACTCACATTCGTGTACGCGAGGGGCGATTTCTTATTTCTCTCTTGCTCTCGCTCTCTCGTTCACCGATCCCGTTCGCATTCCGGCTTTCCTCCTCGCAATAAACCCTCATTTGTCATAAAACATTTGCCTCCGCACGGTGTAAATGCTCCAGTGGGGGGAATGTACCTTCGTAAAATAAATATCTTGGGTAAGCACGTCGTAATTCCACGTGTAACGCCCATCGCGATCGTTAACTTGGCGCTTTATTGCCCGTGCAAATCTGGTACCAATTTAAAAGCCTCATTGGTAAAATCGTGGTGACAACCGCCGACTTTGATTACGTTCGCTCACCAATGTCAGCTTGTAAATCGGCAGTGCGGTTTAACAATCGCACGAAGTAGGATTATAACGCGCAAGTACTCTCGAAAGCAGGAGAAATTTTATTAACGTGCAGAGCTTGAACTTCTCGAAAAGAAGTGGATTCGTCTAAACACCCATACGAGCTTAATCTTTTTAAACGTATTATAATTCAGAGAAACGATATTTCGGTGTCAAAATTCTAAAAATTACTTTACCGTACATTTATAAAAATAATTGTCTCAAATTATCCCAAGATATAGCGCAAATTTTTATTTTATCCTATTTCTTTACACGAAGAAATAAGTAATGTCCTATATAAGGTTGTTGCATATAAAATGGCCGTTTTTTAAATGAAACTTTCATCAATTGCTTTCAAATACCGAGTAACTGTTGAATACTGGACGCCTATTTGTTCCTCAATATCTCTAACAGTTTGACGTTCATCGGATTCCACCAAAACCCTTAACTCGTCAGGGTGACCACGAGGCTCATTCTCAAGACATACATCTCCTGAACAAAATTTTTCAAACAAACGTCTAGTTGTTCGTTCACTAGTTGTGCTTTCTCCAAATGCCGTTTCTGCTTGCTTCTGCTACATTAAGTTCAAGTTTAAACTCGTAAAAAAAAACATTACCCGTATTTGGCTCTTATCCATTATTTCAAGTTGGCTGGTCACAAAAACGTTGACGATAATCAATAAAAAAATTAATTATGGGTTTTGAAGATCAGGGTTGTGACTTTAATTTGACATATAATAACTGTCTCGTTCTGTTCGTTTTTACATATTAAAACGTCACCCATGTTACCA
The DNA here is from genome assembly GCF_000949405.1 of Vollenhovia emeryi. Classification (NCBI taxonomy): domain Eukaryota; kingdom Metazoa; phylum Arthropoda; class Insecta; order Hymenoptera; family Formicidae; genus Vollenhovia; species Vollenhovia emeryi. The sequence goes on from NW_011967205.1 coordinate 1,195,851, forward strand.
ATCTGCGAAAACGGCCATTTCATGTGCAACAACTAATACCACTGAATATATTATATTTGTGATATAAAATATTTGTGTAAAGTAATATCATATTTATACGTAATTTTAATAGAAAGTATATCTTGAAGTCATTGGTAGGGACTCTTGGGCTTGGATAATTTCTACTTATAACATTTATGAGGCACTACTTAAAAGTTTTCGCGACGACGCGGTGCCAATATTTGCGACATATGGCGCGCGATCTTCTTCCCAGTTGGCGTTTGCAAATGCGAGAGTACGAAATTACTCGGTGTCGTCCGTGTCTAAATTAAACCTCGTTACTTCTTCTACAGTCCGCGCAAGGATACTCAGCCGCGTACGTCACACATCGTCACGAATTCATGCAAAAAGCGACAGATAAAACGATCCAAAGTTCAAGAAAGTCCAAGGTGCATGAATGATATTCAAAAAATGACATTTAACTGACGCGCTTTGTTTTTATGTTGCGTCACTGATTAATGTTTTCCATTCTCATTTAGAAATCTATTAATTATTCCAATTATTCTCCGCTAGAGAGTTTTTCAACATTATTTTAATTCTAAGAAACCTTATCGGGCAAATTATAAACCGATTAACAAACTTGTGGAGGACAATGTTGACACATAAAAAAACTTACTTTGAACATTATTTTATAACAGTTTTTTTAATCGTTCGTGGCAGTTGTATATCGTTGCATAATTTACTTTTACACCTCGTTATAAATTCTTCGTAAAACGTTACAATTAGAAACGATGTATGATATACAGGTCGTTTTGCACACAGATCATGGAATATTGCCAAAGCTCATTCCCATTTAGATGACACGAACGACAGATTGATTGAGACGTTGAAAATTATCCCTAATTATGAAAATTTTTATGTATTGGTTATCAACTATTATTTTTCATATCTACTTCAACCTGGTTCCGATATTTAATAGGATACGTTATAACAAAATGTTGCTCAAGGTAGGTTGTCGATTGAGTATGACGTTAGCAACTGCTTCTTTGTAATCGGTCTCAATAATAATTTTATTGCCGCTAGCAGCGTTCAATTAAGTTTTTACGCTGCGCGTGGAAGTTTTTAAATTTTGCGTTTGCTCGTTTCGCCAACGTTAATGCGCAATTTTTATCAAATATTCCTTACGTTCTTACTTGTACAGAGAATTTATTATCTTTATTTTCATCAGCAATATTATTTAATAATACAGGGTACATAAAACGCGCACTATCTTTATATTGTACAAAATGCAGAAGGTCAAATGGCTTCAGGATATGATGACAGAATTCACCTTTTTCGTTAATTTTTTTGGTAGATATAATCGTACACAAATATCATGTTACGTCACGTTTATTCTTTCACAATTATCAGTGTCAAACAACATGACAACATCAAACTTTAAAAACCAAACGTTACACGTCCTTTAGTTAAATGTAACGTCTGATAATCGTCATTTTACCCCCTTTTTTTTACTCACTAATCTCACTCGTTCTCTCTGAGATCACCAATCGTGTTTAAATCCACTCGTTCGTATCCATGTGCCGAGCGAGGCTGAACTCAACGGCGTAGAGCAATATCTTAACGCGAAGACATTGATGACATCGTCAGTATTTTTCATGCCGACTCCTATCCCCCACTTCCAACATAAAAACTGGGCGAGTGTGTATTTCCATCGGCGTAGCCTGAAACTGCATCAGTGTGCTCATATCTTGGAAAGATTTTTTTTTATCGATTGCAGAAGTTTAATATTATATTGTATTTATTATTGTATTTGTATTGTATTTATTATAAATTAATATTATATTGTTTAATATTATATAATTTATTAACTTCAACTTACAGCCAAGAAGTGGACATGGTTTACAATGGGTTCTCAACTCATTCTTGCACACTTATTTCATTCCTCTCTATTTTCTTCTTCACATGTGACGAGTATTTCTAATTGCTTTATTTACTTAGTTTAGTTGTATTTGAAACCTAAATTTAACAATTCTAAACTTAACTCTATTCTATTATATATTAAATTTTCTTTAGCTCAAATTTTCTATTTGTACTTACACTTGTATGGATCTTTTATTTCTTATTTATACTTTATTAGTCTTGTGGCGAGTATATCGTCAAATCCAACGGCTATAACGCGCGAATAGACAAATCACAGATACACATACACGCGAGCACGTCTCTCGGTCGAGTCCCCTAAAACCTTAGATCGTTTCCTCGGCTCAAAGTCACCGCAGTTTAAATTTCGCCAGTACCTCTGTTTTCGCACAGCTGTCTTTGTTTTTCTCGTCGCGTCTCGCCTGTATGTGTATCTGTGATTTGTCTATTCGCGCGTTATAGCCGTTGGATTTGACGATATACTCGCCACAGTCTTATATTGATCTTATATTATTTACATTTCTTTTCCCTCTTTCTCCTTTCCTCTCTCTCCTTTTTCTCTCTTTAAACTTTGCAACCTGCTTTCTCTTTCCATCCATAGCTTCCTTGTAGGATTCCCTTTTACCGTATCTAATTCATCGCTCAATATCTTATTCCTTATTTCTTTATTGTTTTTTCCTAATTTCTTAAACCAGTGCGATGTCTACTACATTTCTCTATGCAATGCTCAAGGCTATCCCATCCCGTATTACAAAAGACATATAATATTGTTTAGTAGGATCCGTACATTTATTTGAAGTAATAAAAGGTAAACTGTAACAAAGTAAGGGTGCGCGATGTTGAAAGTAACTCTGTATTCTACGATTAGAGAACTTTTTTAGCAGTTTTTTTTTAAATAAAAAATATTAGAAACTTCAGTGTTTTTATTGACCTTTTCTGGCATTTTTAATAATACAGAAAATTTATTTCGATAAATATTACCTTAGCCAGGGTTTGAACCTGGACTTCCCTACTCTTTAGGTGGGCGTCTCACCAATTCGCACTGAGGCATGTGCATGTACATTTTGTATTATTAACAATGCCAGATATGGTCAACAAAAATACTGAACGTGTTAATTACTGCTGGCGACATGAAGAATATTCTTGTTAGTTAAAAAATATTAGAGTCTTTAACAATAGTAGATTGCAACTTTAAGCTGCAAAAGAAAGACCTTTTCATTTTGTCGTTGACTATAATAAAAGTATAAGTTGGATATAAATAATCGAAGGGGAAACCGCTGAGGGCATTGTGGTGTACAGATTTGTGGCATTACTAGGCATTTTTTGGGCATTAGGCCTTGGTGGAGCATTATAAAGATATAACAAGTTAAAGTAATGCCCACCGGGCATTAGTGGGCATTGGTGTACAAGATTTTGGTCAGCGGTTACCCCTTCATAAATACTCTACGAGGTATCTTTCGAACGTGTAACTCGAGGGCTCTCCAAGTAGACGCGAGGCTGTATGGTCTATTTAGTTTAGACTCCAGACACATGCGCCAACTCGAAGAAAAAGCTGTCGGCGCCCATGTACGTGCCATGTATGTGCCCCACTACGTTTTCTACGATTGTGTCGGTTGATTTCTGTCGGTGTGGCATCACCACACTCGTGGGATGCTGCCAACTCGCGAGGTTCGCTGTCACGCACGGCCTCAAGAGTGCCGACCACCAGCGGCCGGGATATTTCTAGTCGGGCTCTCCTCGCAGACTTAGTACCCGAGTATCGTGTGTGCACAGTGCATCGCGGCCGAGTGTTTTCCCCCCCCTCGGGATATATATTTAATTCCCGTTCGTTGCTCGATCTTGACGGGTCGGGTGTCGTGCCGATTGGGTGACGAATGTGAGAGCCGGTGATATGTCCGAGAGAAAAGTCGTAACGCCGAGACGGAAACGGCTCAACGACCCTTCTGGGTCAAGGCCGTTGGTAAGGTCGGATGTACCGAAGGAACCGGCGAGACCGCCGAGAACAAGGACGCAGACCGTATACGTGACGACGGCTCACAATTCCGATTTCGGAAATGGCGTGCAACGTGGCGTGTTTGTAGAAACTCAGCAGAAACCGAGTTAGTTTGTCAAATGACTTTTTGGAAACGCGATCGTTTTACCGATTGACTCGACACTTGCTCCTTGAGAAGTTACTTGGTTCAGTGTTCTACTTTTCTCCTCTCTTATTCTTGAAACAATTTCTTATGTAACCGTTAAGTTGTAGATGAATTTTTAAAAACTGGAAATAGTCTCATCAATCAATAATTTAATCAAAACGTTGAGTATTAAAATTTTCACGAAATTTTTGGGGAACGGTGATATCAAACTGGATTCACTTACACAATAGTTACGTTGATTTCTCTCTCTCTCTCTCTCCCATATTTATAAATTATTAAGAGACAGGATGAAAGATCGATGAAGGATCATTATAGATTTTAAAGAGACTTGATATTCGTCTGTCTTGAATTATTTGGAATAGTTTAAAGCAGATTTTACGCGAAGCGCGAACATTACGGTGGTGAAAACAGAGACCTAAACGTGTAAAAAATTTGCTTTCAGCCGAGAAGGCCCCGATGACGACCCTCGACGAGAACGTGAACCGTGTACCCCGACAACAGCACAAGGCAGCTGAAAACATGGGTGAGTTGCTTTTCTTAGTCGGCCAAAGTGTTTATTCGACCGCTCTCTTGGAGTCATTTGATTCGTTTCTCCGCCTCTTCTCGTTCGTAAATCGCGTCACTGCTCATAGCCGTTGCCGTGTCGCTGAAAGCCTCCTAAAAATGTAACGATTCCGTGCGAATTTCGAAGCGACGACCGACTTGGCGCGAATCCCACTTTTCTCAGATAAAATACTTTTCCTTTGTGTACGAAAGAAAACCAACAAAAGCGACTCGTCAGGCAGTCTCGCCGGATCAAATTTTTGCGACGACGTTCGCACGGCCAGCAGCTTTCTCGAGCATCGCCCGAGTTCTTCCTGCGAGTCTTGCGAGAGGTTTGCCCCGAGTTTACAACTTTTCCGGATCGTTCGCGGCAAAAGCCGCCTTGTTCTTTCGAATTCACGTGAGTCCTCGTAATATCTCGGTCGCATGTATCTCAGACGATTTCGAGAAAAGGATGCGATGTGAAAGTTTATTATTATATCACGGGAAGTCTGAAATTTTCTTGAAAACCGTAAAATGCTTCTTACGACGCATGAACGATCGATGTGACGCACACGTTTCTCCGTTAAATTTCGTCGTTTCTTCATATCCTCGTCTTGTAATTAAGATTCATTATTAATGACGATTCCGTTGAGTCTAAATAATGACGTGTTGTCTTTATATGAAATTTACGAAAAGTAAAATAAAATAAAAATAATCTCTCGATATCGTTGTGCTCGTAATACACGAGTGTGTTTCTTGCCTCAGTCTTTTCTTTAGTTAATCGAGTCTTGCGCGTTTGCTCTTTGTTCGCCGTTTCTAGACAAGAAATTCGTAGCCTTGTACGATAATGCAACGATTCGTACGATGTATCGCGAGATAAGGAAGTCTCGGAGATCGGGCGAGCGGTGTGTATAGTAAACTACGATGACGCGAAGATTCGTCGTGGAAGAGGAAGGGACTATAGAATTGTGTGCGGCACATTCGCCACACGAATATGACTAGCCGTTCGTCCGCAACACGTAATCGCAACACAAGCTGAAGGCTATCGGTGAAAAAAAGACGACGTTCCATCGCGTAATATTGTACCGGTCTTGATCTCAACGTTAATCATAATTAGAACCATCCTGTGTTCTTATTAAGAAGCATTCGTAATTGAAGATGAATAGCAACAGGTGCCACGTGCGCTTATTTCTTAACGTAAAATTTCCGATAATTTAAATATTCGAGATATTCTTGAACGATTTTGCCGGCTATAAATACAAGAATTATTGAGAGATATAATTCAAAGTGATAGATGATGTTATTTACATTGACGCGCGAGAAAATTTTATAAGAAATGTAAGAAGAATATGCATGTGATAATTGCTTAATATACGTACCTATTTATATAACATTTTCTAGTATTTATATAACTTGCTTGAAATCATTAAAATTATGCAAGACCATCAATAAAAACATAATAGTCATTGGATTATAAAACAAGTAGCATGAGCAAAAATTGAATATATGTCGCGCATAAATCGACTGCGATGTATCGCCTTTAGTATGACAAAGCATAGCATGCAATAGTCACAACGTCGACTGTCGCATGATACAACATTATGATTTAATGTATTGCTGAATTAAAGTTGTAAATGTCTTAGAAGAATAATTTACTCGATAAATAATTACATCTCTATATTAATAAGCCTTTATTTCAAACTTGGTCCTTGATGCCAGTAAAAATTTTATCATGTTTCAAAATAGAAAAGTACGACAAACAAAAGGATAATATCAATAGTACGTTTCCATCGATTTTGCGTGTTATCAAAACTATTGATTATTGTTGATTGCACTTTAGTTGCTCGCGATATCTCTCGATATCGCTAACAAAAGTGACGTAAAGATATGATGAAGTCAGTTTCTGTATACGCAACGCTTTAATAATAGAAAATCAAGAACCGTGAAATGTTCTTTTGCTTCTTAACGATGAACTATTATTCATTTCAATGCACGTATAAGAATCAGACTGTCAAGAGTAATAGCTGTAATCGGTGAAGAAAAGTAATTTGAGGTACACAAATAGCAATTTGAAACATAGTTTTTATGTACATTCTGATAAATATCCATCTCTTATTTGTAAGAAAAAATCGTAAGAGATTAAACATGATGAAGCTTTCTGTATACCAATTCTCCGATGTCTTTTTGCCGTGTAATTATATATTATCGATCATTTTCATGACGCGAATAACGGTCTAGCAGTTAGCTTATTACACTACACGGCAGTAATTTTGAAAACAAGCATTTCTTGTTTCGCTTCATCTATTTTGCTTGAAAGTCTGGTATTCCGTAGCATAACGGTACCCCTCGTGTCATTTCTTTGAGTGGAGAAACTCAACTTTTTCTGCGGTTATCAGAAAACATCGTCATGAAGATAATTCGATCACACTTGAATTCAGAAAGAACTGTAACATGTTAATATGAAAATTATCTAAACCTTTATTTTCCGACGACACTGTTTCGCCGCAATATAAATTATAATTAAGACTGCAGTTAATAACTTCTATCTCGGATAACTTCCAGATTATAAAAAGACGAAAGAGACTAACTGTGAATAAATGTATAAATTTTTCTATGCAATGTAACTGATAAAGTATGGAACAATATAGTCTTCCAGCGTTTGATCTTCAGTTACTATGTCGCTTGCATGATTGGTGATTTAAATTGCCAATTAATCTCACAACTGATCCAAGGCTCGTATCACAAGCCATTAGACGTAACCGGCAGCGGTTTTATTCTTGGACTACTTATTTTCGCGTGTGCAATAAATTATGTCGGGAACCTGCTTACGTACTCGATTGGTGATAAAAATCTACACATGACTGTGTATAATTTCCTCGTCCTATCCTTTCTCATATTCTTCTGGAATAATATCAAGAGAACTGATTTTGTAACTTAAAATAAGTAAAATTTATCTTCCAAATATTCCATTAATATTTAAGATAAAATAATGATATAGATTTTTTTCTTGATTCTTCCGATCAATCTTTTATTCAATCTTTTTTACTGTATAATATGTATTTCTATATTACTATTATTAATTATTGTCCAGTATTTGTAATAGAGATGTTTTAGCCTAGTTTTCTTTTGTAGATTATCTTGGAAAGATGGACCGGATAGAAAGGCTTTCGCCGATGGATGCAGAAATGCAAGACGCGGATGGTGGGCGGCCTGTGCAAGTGGTACTTGCCCATCCGGATCATACCTTCGAGTTAGATGAAGATGCACTGTCTGAAATCCTCTTACACGACGACGTGAAAGATAGAAGTGTGGTTGTGGTATCTGTTGCAGGTGCCTTCAGGAAAGGCAAAAGTTTCCTTCTTGACTTTTTTCTTCGTTACATGAACAACAAGGTAGGTGATATTCACAGATCCGATAATTTTTCTTACTTCGATCATCAAAGACTAAGTTAAAAAGAGAACACACGCAAATAATCCGATATTTATCAAGTATTATTTTATATTACGCCCGTCATCAATTGATACAAAACTCAATTATTGAATGACTATTATTAATTTTTCGCTGTAATCAACAGTACACGCTACACAACAATACCGAGTCCTGGTTAGGCGCTGAGGACGAGCCACTGAGTGGTTTTTCATGGAGGGGTGGCTCGGAGAGGGATACTACGGGAATCTTGATGTGGTCAAAGGTTTATCCCGCTACCCTGGCGAACGGTGAAGAGATCGCTGTGATTCTTATGGACACTCAAGGCGCTTTCGACAGTCAATCAACAGTGCGGGATTGCGCGACGGTGTTCGCATTGAGTACAATGCTGTCCTCGGTGCAGATATACAATCTGTCGCAAAATATTCAGGAGGATGATCTTCAGCACCTGCAGCTGTTTACCGAGTACGGCAGACTAGCGTTGGAGAGCTCCGACAGCACGCCCTTCCAAAGATTGCAATTCTTAATCAGAGACTGGGTTTATCCGTACGAGGCCGATTACGGCTCAAACGGCGGAAAGAAATTGCTCGACAAAAGACTAGAGATTTCCGACAGGCAGCATCCGGAATTGCAGAGCTTGCGAAAGCATATCAAGTCCTGCTTTTCGGACATATCATGTTTCCTCATGCCACATCCCGGTCTCGAGATCGCGATGAATCCGAAATTCGATGGTAGATTATCCGAGATCCAGACGGAGTTCAAAAAACAGTTAAAAGTGCTCATACCGATGATTCTGGCGCCAGAAAATCTGGTGACCAAGAAGATCAACGGCCAAGTCGTGAAAGCGAAAGATCTGTTGGAATATTTCAAGAGTTACATCAATCTTTACAAAGGAGATGAACTTCCCGAACCGAAAAGTATGCTTGTGGTACGTATAATTTTGCGGTTTCTATAATTTGCGGTTTTTATTTGCAAGTCGATCTTTTATTTCATTCAAGTGGAACAGGCAATCATCTCAACCGCAGTAATTGTGTTTTGCATTTACAGGCCACAGCGGAAGCTAACAACTTAACCGCTGTAGCAGAAGCCAAGGATTTGTACCTTCAGATGATGGAGACCGTGTGCGGTGGAACGAAGCCGTTTTTAGCAACCGCTCACTTAGAATCCGAGCATCAGCACTGTATGGATTCAGCCCTTCGTCAATTCCAAAACAAACGAAAGATGGGCGGAGAAGAATTCAGTCAAATATATATGGAAAAATTAATTAAGGTAACGATGCACATTTCATTCGTTGCTCAGTCCTCAGCATCTTGTTAGACGCATGGTGACCCCTCTGCACATACACATCTTTACATTAGATACAATTTAATGCCAATTCGATTTTTAGTCGGATTCTTTTTGTGCCACAATCACCAGTTGACTGCTAGTTTTTTCCAATTATTTGCTCATCTGTTTTTCTTAAATGTCCTTTTTATTATAAATTATTTTTGTTTCAGGACATGGATGATGCTTTTTCGCAATTTAAAGCGCACAATGAGAGCAAAAATATTTTTAAAGCAGCGCGAACGCCAGCCGTGTTTTTCGCAATTGCCGTCACTATGTACATTTTATCTGGAATATTTGGTCTTGTTGGTCTGTACACAATAGCGAATGTATGTAATCTTATTATGGGTATTGGCCTTCTCACGCTTGTCTTGTGGGCATATATAAGGTATGTTAAAATCTTGCGTTTTCTTACAATTTTCTCGTCATTTCATGATTAAGATCTCTGATCTTTTGTTCGATATAGGTATAGCGGAGAGTTCAGAGAAATTGGAACACAAATAGATGACTTAGCCAGTAAAATATGGGAAAATGTAAGTACAAGTATCTTCTTAGAAACTATCGAAAATTCTTTGTTTTCTCTATGTATCTGCTTTTGACTCTTATCGTATGAACATAACACCTTTCTGATAAAAATTATATTGTTCACAGTGTACTAATGAAAAACGATATTTGAGAAAGGTAGAGATTTTTTTACTCACTTAGTAGTTTTATAATTGTATAATATACTAGTTTTCTAATGTACTTGACTTGAAAATATAATTCATGAAAAAGAGAAGTTATATAATTAATGGCATAAAATATTGATTAAGCATTAAATTTGCACTCAAATCACATGAAAATTTCTGTGTCCTTATGTTGCATACAAGCAGCACTTGTCACGATATGTGTATATCTTGCATATTATTAACATAGTTTGTATGATGTTCACATAACAATTAATATGTAACATTTTTTTTATTGCAACAGGTCTGGCTATGCGCTCATCTTTGTTATAAATTAACGTATACTTTAAGATACCTAATCCTGTCCATTATTGTAATTGTATTTGCAATACCTATATGTCATTTTACTTATCGTGACCTTCGTAGACATGGTTATATCTGATCACACGCTTTTCTTCTTTTCTAATTTTAATCTTTAATTATCTTCAATTCCGAATTGCTTATCTCTTTGTTTGTTACACATTGGTGTTTTGCACATTTTTTTCTTACTAACCAGAACCATTTCATATAATGGAAGCATAACCATTAATATCATTCTCTTTTATTGTCCTTTTTTTATTCCTGTCATAAGCTGAGTGCTAACAGGAGCAAATATCGAAAAGGTATGACATTCGGCTATATATGACCAAATATTTGATAACTTTACATCAACACTGGTTATGCCTTACTTTCCAAACATTGCATCCGTATATACGCTTGATTAGAAAACTCTATTTTCCCCTTTATATAACTATATTAATACTTCTTCTATGTTGGCTTCAAGTGCCACGAAGTGAATGCATCTTGTAACTAAAAAGTAATTAAAATGTTCAAAATTGGAAACAACTGTACGATATATTAAAATTGTCATAAAACATTGCAGTACTGACGGAATGGATTTATTTGCTTTTGTTCAGTTCATGAAGCCACTCTACCAACAGTTTGTGGAGAAGTCCGTGTCTGTAGCAGTGGCGCAGGCTGCTGAAATGGCGGTAACTAATTCAACAATGAACGCCACTGTCACTGCCAATGGCAAGCCTAAATTATTATAATTCATTCCCATAATATCCTGATTGTTGAAACGAATCGAAATATTGCATCCTTATATGTTAATATTAATCGGCATAACTAAATTTTACAATACCATTAAATTTTGACATACCACCATTAATAGTTTTCTCTTTGTTTAAAACTGGATTAAACATTATGGCTTGGAAGTACTAATTTGAAAATGACTGTGACTGTATATACAATGTATTCTAATGATAAATCAGCGTTAGATTGATGGAAATTGTGATTACTAGTATTGCCTAGTATATCCGTGAAATGGATGTTATCAAAATAAAGTCTTGTACTGGTGAAAAATATTATCATTGTAGCTTGGCCTGAAAGTTTTATCACAGGGATGTTAATATATTTAAAGAGTTATTACAAATTATTAAAAGGTAGAAAAGTGCATTTGTGGAACTATTAAGAAACATTAGGAAAATAAGTCTTTACGTGACAGCTCTTTTTGTTCGTTTCCATTAGGCTATGTGAAGCTACGTCTATGAAGTTTTTCTGTTACATCCATTACATTTCAAGTGCATTTTGCAATTAATTTTTGTTTTAATAGAAAGGATATTGTTTTGCGTAGCTCACGTCTCATGATTATGTCCTTGTTATGTTACGTGTTATTTATACATATATGCTTGGAATAACTAGGTTTATTTCATTCGTGCCACAGAAAAACGCGTTACTTGAGTTGTACTGGACTACTGTTTAATAAAAGAAAGAATGTATATATTGCACGATGTTATTCACATTCTATATAGTTTGGAGAAAAAAGTGATAAAAATATGTAGAAACTTATTTAACTCTAACTCTGATATAGATATTCACACGCCATATTACTGTAGTGTACGATTTTATTAAATGCAATGTCTCGAAGTTGCCCGATTATATTGATCTACTTAAGAGTAACATAAGTCTTATTGCCAACACGCTATTAATAGTAATCAAATTTGTGTCGTAGATATATTGGACTCCATTTTCTATTGCTCATTGAATAAAACTGGCAGATATTACTACTTGAAATTGACGGAGTTTGTAATGTTACTGTTTGTCTAAAAGCGATGTACATGTATAAAAAGAATTAGCTGTTTTGTTTCTATGAATTTTGTTCAATGAGTAATTTTGGCCATTATAATTTGACGTGTGCGTATATTAAAACTCTACCAAGTCTTGCCAAGCGATTACTAATATATTTTACATTCGATCTATAACATACTTGATAGAGTAATGAATTTATTTTTACTTGCATAGAAATCGAATTTTTAAACAATTTATTAACATTGGACTTGCAAAGTTTTATCGACAGATAATTATTATAATTACTAAATATAAACATTGTTTTGAAAAATAAAAATAGCATATTATGTCAAAGAAATACATTTTCTCTAACGTAATAAAAATTAGAAGCGTACTTGGTGGCGGTTTTAATAACATTATAATTTATTTATGTATTTGATATTTTGAATTATTTACTTGAAGACGTATGTAAAAAATAAGCGCATATTTATACCCCGAAATATAATTGCTTCTTTGTAACATGATAAATCCAATTAGAAATGCATTATTTTTTGTAAAATTGTATTGTCTTGTATCTTGATTAACGACGTATATCAAATATTAAAAACAGCTTTAACAATATTTTTCGTCAATACATTTCTTTTATTAGTTGAGATACAATACAAGGGAATAATGAATTTTTGATTATTAATATATATATAACCGTATACTTATTGTCATCTTATTGTATTTTATACAGAACGAGTGTAGGACAATTACCGGAAATGCATGGTTAAAGAGGTGCCATTAAAATTGAATTTCGCGTTAGTAAGATTTTGTGTCCCGTGCTAAATTTTATTTACTTTTTATACAGGGCATTTTAAGAAGGGGTGCAAGAGTTTAAGGGCATTTGTTTTTATACCGCGCCGAGCAAGCAGTCACTTGCTTTAACCAATAAAAATGTATTTGTACTTCAATATTAATTTTTCAATCACGTTTATTAAGATTGCTTTCCTCCATTTCAGTACAATCAGCCTTTAAGATCCTGAACCCTTCTTTTTAAGCAGCCTGTAGAATTCCTTAAATTTCATTTTTAATTTTATAAATTATGCAAAATAAGTTTAGCACATGACTACGTATTAAATTAAGTTTGTGATTAAATTCAGCAACTATTCTTAATGTTTAGACTACTATTCTTTATCACAATATCAAACTTGAGATAATATGTACATAGCATAAATTAATTATTAGACCACGATTTTTTCATATTAGAACAAAGTTATATTGTTATGCAATTTTATAAAAATTAGCAACTGATATAAATATATGATGGTTAAACGAACGGATTGTTCAAGTCATTTGCAGATACCGATATTTGTATGAAAAGGGAACATGTAATGTCTCATATATATATATTTTACAACAGTTGTGATGAAATTAAAAATACACAAACCTGACACTATTAAATAATTTGTAGTCGCGGCTATTGACAAAGTTACCTCAATTAAAAATTTTGTATTATAAAAAACCTTGTGTAGGATGCATTATTTATATTTACTGCACATAATTCTACCTTTTAGCTGTCCATTTTATACTAATAAATATTGTAATAAAAAGATTACGAAATAAATAATATATACATATAATTCTGTAACTATGCACAGTTGCAACGTTTTTTTTTCTTGCTATTATTAGGTTTAGGACACAAAACAACAGTAATTACGTGTGACGACGGTGCTGCTGACAACAATAATTAAGGATAGATTATTGCGCGTAGAAATAAAATCTTATGTTTTTCTATTTACAAAATAAATACTTTATTTCTCGATGAATGTATGTACAAAAACTTATAAGTTAGGAGTAAGTTGAACATTCTTGAACATTCGTCTCAACATATCGTTACTTCTCTGAACCGATTCTTGTAGCCTGTTGTTGTAGACGTCGAACTGTTCTTTCGCCGAGTGATTACTAGATTCCAAGGTAAGTACCGCCTTCAAGTCCGTTGTAGCTTTCTCGTTATCTCCCATTTTACCATACGCCACTCCTCTTCTATACAAGGCCTTAACGTTATCCACATCCTTGTCCAACACCTTGGTGCACAGTGTAACGACGTGGTGATAGTTTTTCCGTTTCAGTTGGCATATAGCCATATTGTTGTACAATGCGAGTCTTAAATTATTAATATCGCATTCCAACTGCTTGTCTAATCCCAGGTCCGCTATCGGCTCCAACGTTATCAGAAGCTTGCAAGCTTTGCTGAACTTACGGAACGCGTCTGCGATTCGGGAATCATTAAACAATTCAGTGCCTCTCCCTTTGTATCTCGAGACTACCTGGTACTTTTCCTCTGCGCTCCATTGCCAAACAGGTTTGTGACGTTTACAGTGAGTCAATGTGATCTCGAACTTAACAGTAACAGGTTCACTACTAACTAGAGATTCATTCGAGCGTATTGGAGGCATGGCGACGGTGACGAGGCTCCTCTCGTGGATATTCATCATACAAATCGCTCTCTCGACCTTTTCGTCAATTTCTGAACTGGCTTCTCCCACAATCACAGTCTTCTCGGACTGACCATCGAGAATAGCGCTGTGATATTCCTCCCTCAAATCCGCCTCGGATGTTCCAACGACGTTTATTTTTTCCACAGTGATAACGCACGTGGAGCATTCCGTTGGCTTCCTGGTAAACGCACCCGGCTCCAACACTTTCTTCTGGATGCTCTTGTCAGCTGATTCCCACAGTTGTGGCATCGTGACGAGTCGACGATCGATTCTGCAAGACGATACCATTGATCAGCGATTAAAGACGTAACCATTGTATTGTATAAGTTAATAACGTACAAACTGTCCAACCTTCTACTTTTAACACATGCTGCTTCAATTTATTTTGTTGAAAGAATCAGAGAGAGAAGAATTAGTCTGAATGATGGCACCCAGCCCAGGTGCAGGGCTGACACGGCCACGGCGAACCAACAGTCTTGTAGATGTAACGACGAATTTCCAATTAATTGGTAAATTCGTACAATGCAGTACAATGCAGGGACCCCGACTATCGAGCCTCGCGCGGGATGATGTAAACGGATGATGCAACCCCGCAGCAGAGATGCAAACTTTGGGGCCGAGCACCATCAAAGTGTTACACTCAGTGCTCACACACACACACACAAGCGCAACCATGTCCGTGTGCTGTGCAGAGCACTCTGCGCAGCACACGGACACGAATGCGCTTGTGTGTGTGTGAGCACCGGTGTAACACTTTGATGGTGCTCGGCCCCAAAGTTTGCATCTCTGCCCCGCAGGATCAAAAATTTTATCTTCTAGGTTAGAAGACGCGCTGTTCACTCCACGTCCCAAGTGGAACTCATGAGAGAGAGAGAGAGAGAAGAACTTGATCCGTTTACTGGCGCCTCTGTGCGCGCAAGATGTAAATGTTGTACTGCATCGCCATTAGTTTTTTCAATGGGTAACGCACCACATCTTGGACAGTCGCTGTCGATGCTGTCGCGTCTCACGTATCATTTGGTTCTATTCCATGCTACAGAGAGAAAACCTGAGAGCGGCCACGCTGGCGTTTTACTTGATACCATTTCAAGAGACTGTTTTGCGCGCCTTTACGTCTATTTTTACTTTTAGAACTATTGTGCTATGCATCTTCTGACACTGCCGACAAAGTCACCATTTTGTGCGTATCCATGCTACTCCTATTTTTCAGGATTGTGCTGTGAAATTCAAAATTACATTAACATAAATTATCTACATGATATTTACATTAACTTTTCACTAGACAATGTAAATTTTCTAAATTAGATGTCGGAATGCATAGCACAGACATGCACCAAGTGGAAATTATATCACGCATAGTTAGAAGTAGAAGTCGCATTTTAAACGAATCGCAAGCGCACGCGGCGGTTCGTCGTGTTGCGTCGTCGTCGCGACAAATTACCATAGAAATTAACGATATGATTACGGATCGCGACAATTAAATATGATAAATAATGATAAAAAGTCAAACTTTAATTTACTTGCTATACAGTCTAATATAGTTTGTCAGCCAATTTTTATATTTAGCAGTTATACGTATAATTTATATTTCAGCATTTTACTGTTTATTCCATTACCGTGTGTAAGTTTCATGATAAGGGCATACATTGCACATTCAGCGTAGACATCTGCGGGATGCAAAACGAAGAAGATTGGTTTTTGGCTCGTGTCGCTACGTCAATTTTTCGCCGAGTTACAGCGTTTTAAAAATCGGGCGCGCGCCCACCATTCATGTGAGAAGGCCGCGCGAGTTTTACGCAAGTAGTACGCGAGCGTACTACGCCCTAAAAAATTGGCATAAAAACATACGAGGCACACCTGTTCGGTGGTGAACATTGACGCGCCAGACGCCGCATATACGCGCTGCTTCTGCCGTCTGCTGCTTCTGTCTCGGGATAAGATGGCGAGTCGATATAATCATCGATATCTTCGCACAGAAAAATCGTAGCAAGATGATCTTGGTCTCGTTGGAAAGCTAAGATTACAGCGCTTCTAACGAGATAAGAATCGCTTATCTCGGATCATTAACTTATGAGATATCATTAATTATTTCCGAAAATTAGATTAATTTTATTCCGAGATCGAAAAAAAATTCGCAAGTCGATATAATCGTCAATATCTTCACACAGAAAAATCGTAGCACGATGATCTTGGTCTCATTGGAAAGCTAACATTCGGGCGTCGATTCCAAGAAATGACATAGCGTCGCGAACACTGGTTGAAAACAGTCTATTGTGTCGAATTATTCGGCGCGTATCAGTCGAGCGAGGCGGATGTTGCGCGTGTCTTCGCGTCGCTCGTATCGTAACGCGATCATTTTCTACGAGAGTTATTAACATTTATCAATCGCATTTAATTAATTGTCGCGATCCGTAAACTTATCATTCATTTCTACGGTGATTTGTCGAGAAAAATATCACGCGTAATTTGAAGTAGAAGTGCCATAGGGAAATTACATATATAAATTATTAGTTAGGTTCGATATATCCACGCTAATATCTTTTTTAACGATCGAACTCGGATGAATCTCTCTCACGTCGTGCATTAAATAGCAACACTAATTTATGTTCACTCAATATTCATTTTTCTATACATACACATATGTAATTGCACAGTTTCTTGTTGATAATCCCCTCCTCGGGTACTACCTTGTCGTGGTGGAGGGGCTTAAGTACCCTGAAGGGTTACTCTCTAAAAATCACTCAGTGGTTTATTACTGAAAACAATGAATATTCACTGATTTACAGTAATGATGCACTGGTTAATTTTTAGAGAGTACAGACCCTAAAGACGGGACAACCAAAGGTACCCATCGCGTTCGGGAGTGCCGTATAAAGTAATCGTATTAAAGACACTTCAAAGCTTGTTTGAAAAATATCTATTCTTTAAATGTCCGTTCCTGTCGATGGCCACACTTCCGAGATTTGGCAGTTTTTGGGACGAGCATTAAGATCGCTTGTGCATGCAGCATTAGAAAATCTTTCACGACAAACGCGGTGTCAACTTTGATATTATATTGTTTTGCCATGACGATGCCACACGTAACAGTAACAGTTATTTGTAGCAATATGCTTGTCTCACACCGCAGGAATGTGAATTTTCCACACTAACAAAGCAGTGTTAATTTCACATCGATAAGGTGAGAATTATATAAACACCTGAATGGGTGTTCATTTCACACCATTGGTAAGAATTCACATCCATATTTCTTAGAGTATAGGTATTGTACAGATATTATATTTTTCATTTTATAATGTTATTATTTCTTTTATAATATTGTATGTATTGTAACGTAAATTATAAGAAAAACGAAATAAATAAGAAAAATGTAAAAATAAAATTGTAAAGAAAAAAGGACCGTCGATTAAACGCGGAGAGGGTGGTGGAGGGCCTCTATATTATAATAGGCGTCATCATTTGTTTCCACCATGAATTTATTGCCCTCAGAGTGAAATTTAGTGGAAAATTCGTGTTAGATTGTCTAGTCGTTGCGAAAAAGACTTGCGATTGAATTTGGGTGTTGAAAACCTGCTATCTCATAATAGAGAGCTTTCCTCTAATAATAATTATTAACAGGTTATTTTATCTAATTTATCTAAATTATATATGAAGATCTTACGAGGAATAAGAACTTGAAAAACGCGATTATCAAAGACTTGTATTTTATTTAAAAAACAAGTTCCAACTAGCAACTGTATACATATATTTCTATCGTACATTTATTCATGAAATATTTAATTTTGTCCACTTTTCACTGACTTTGCACAACCACTTTGCCAGGTCATCGTTCTTGGCATCCTCTGATAATTCCTTGGTTTCGTTATTGCTATAATAAATATAACGACATTGCTATTATATTCAAGACGTTCACCGTTTGTTAAAATTCCCAGTAGCACTTACGCGAGATAACATCCGGAAACGTCTGTAAGACTAGGCTCTAACGCCGCATACAAAACGGCTTGAGCTCCTTGCCAAGGTGCTTTAATAAATGGCCAAGCGAATGGCTTCACGAATATTCGCATAAAGAAGTTGGTGTACGCATACATATGCCGTATTATGTTAGTGTCAACTATACCGGGATGGACAGCGTTCACGGTGACGTTAGTTCCTGGAAAACAAGTAAAAAGTAGAGCACAGTAGTCGCCGCGAAACGAGAAAAAATATGCAATTGCCAAATCACCTTTCAATTTGTCCGCCAAGTCACGAGTGAAAATAACTATAGCCAATTTACTTTGAGAGTACGCTCTACCGGAATCATAATCATTCTCCAGATTTAAATCCTTCATATTTATTTTCCCAGAACGGTAGGTAGCGCTCGCCAGATTCACAATTCTGGATGGCGCGGACGCTTTCAAGACGTCCAGAAGCAAGTTTGTGAGCAAGAAGTGTCCCATGTAATTTACCCCAAGCTGCATCTCAATGCCCTCTTTAGTGTGACTCTTTGAGCATCTCATTACGCCGGCGTTATTGATAAGTATGTTAAGGTGATTAAATTCTACAAGCAAGATAAACGCTTGTCATTAAATAAAAAATCAGAGTAGCGCTACGTACATTCATAAACATTAATCTTACCTTTCTTAAATTGCGTAACAAATTTCCTAATACTTTCTTGCGACGCTAAGTCACACGTCCTACAATAAATATACTTATTCTTTGTGTCCAGTACAATATTTCGGCGTTCCTGTGAGCGAGAATAAAACCACATTGCAGCGATTTGAGGTAATAAGCGACGCGAGAGAAGCTAGATGCTTCTCTTAAATGTAATATCTTAAGGCCTGTGTCCACGATGCTAGAAGTTGGTCCAAGTTGTAGTTTCGAGAAATGTGTAGCCAATCAACTCGCAGCTATTCCATAAAAGCTACAAGTTCATTGGCTACACATTTCTAGAACTAGAACTTGGATCAAGTTCTAGCACCGTGGACACAGGCCTTTACAACAATGTCACATTGATTTTACACTTGATTTGTAAACTGAGTAGATACTAACGATATAAGTACCGTTTCACATTTTGCCATGTCCCTGCATGCCATGATAACTTTTGCATTACGTTTGGCCAATTCTGAAGTTACTTCCCTCCCGATGCCGGAATTGGCTCCCGTCACAATGACTACCTTACCAGTCAGATCCTCCTGCCCATTGTATTTTGGACCTCCCAGATAATCTCTGCAAAAACATGACATTTTTAGTATTTGTCACAAAACAAAAGGTAAAATACTATCTCACTGGTTTAAACATGAGAGGAAAAGCGCGTATGCGTAGATAAACGACTTTGTTTACATCTTTACATGAAAAAGACAAATTCAAATGGACAATAAGCGACATGGATATTGACAATTTCAAGAGATAGACGAAAGCAAACGTAAAGGAAGTACATTGATGATTTAGTGTCTGAGCAGAATGACTGTCTTGTATTCTTAAGTCACAAGACAGTTATTGCGCGTTGCTTTAAGACAAAGATTTAAAACATAAAACATCGTTTTAAGAATACAAGACAGCCATTCTGCTCAGGCCCTCATCGTGCGGGATTTTAAATAACTTTCGAGCGACGCTACTTCGTCAGATACGAAACGCCGACGGTGGTCACCGCTATGGATCCGTAAAGTAACGGCTTCGGGATTATCAGGCGCATTTTTCACTGATCAACTCGCGACCGAAACGAAAGAGTCGAAATTCAACTCGAGAGAACATAACCCAACTCCCAGCATGTGCGTCACAATCGAGTACGCACGTGCAAGAGCACATGGGCACGATGGCCAATCAGCTCTTCCACGGAAACAGTCGAGGCGAGGCAGCAGGTGATTGGCCGCCACTGTCTCCTATCGAAAAACCGCGAAAACCCAAAGGAGAAAGAAGGAACCGCGCGTTATTTTCAGCTTTAGACTTTAGTTACGTCTAAAGGACCGTGCCTTGATAAAATGCAATTAATATTATATTATGAATTAATCGTCTAAGTTGTGATAATCACGCCAGCTGCCGTAAGATGGCCAGTTTTTTTTATAGTGCCTTGTTGCGGAAGACATTTTTATACAAGTTGAAGACTTTTTTCTTCCATTAATTTTATTCGTTTATTCAATCCAAATTACCGAATCTTCCTTAGAACAAAATTAACAATATTGTTCAGTTATAAACTTCTGTATTTGTGTTGTGGCAAGAAGGTTTGAAGAAATTTTAGGAAAATTTTAAGTTTTTGTAAGAATTATTAGGGATAAGAAAGCGGTATCGGCGGTGATAGGAAAAGTATCTATAAAAAAAAATTTATTCATGCTCTTTATACATGGCTTGAACATTTTGTAGATTCTATAAATATGTATATGTAAGTATATACATTATATTTAAATAAAGCTACTCTCTCGACAATATTATACTATTCTGCGAATACACGCGAGCACCGCCGGCCTCTCCGCCAGACACCTCGCAGAGTCCGCGAAGATCCCATCGTGGATTCGCTCGTGATTTCGCAAATTACGTCAAACAAGGAAAACTGTCGTTCTCGTTCGTTCGTATTCGCTTTATTCGGGATATGTCGGGCATTCGCCAAGTTGTACGGTTCAGTAATTACATTTCTCGCATCTCACCGAAACACAGAGATTTCGCGAATACTTAAGTTTACGTTAAAATCAGCGGACGGTTTTAAACATACGTAAAATATGAAAATTCGTCTAACCGTTCGCTGTGTGTGTGTGTGTGTGTGTGTGTGTGTGTGTGTGTGTGTGTGTGTGTGCGTGTATGTGTGTACGCACAATTAATTTCAAAGTATTTTAATTTCAAACATAATAATTCCAACGTGTATCGAGTAAAAATGGGGAAGTCGTGTACCGTAACATAGATCTAACGTAAGGCGTTTTTAAGTTCACGCAGAAACGAAATGACGATGAGATTGTCATATCGGCATCGTTTCTACCGATAGCGAGCTTCCAAAGCCTTCAACATTTCACATATAACATTTCTCACTCGCCAGCTCATTTATTCCTCATCCAACTCGTAACACAACTATTATTTTCTCGCTTTCCCTTTTCAGGAATATCATATGTTACATAAGGCGATTTTTGGCGACTGTTTGTTACACGTACCAAAGTGTACCAGAGTGTATATGAATACCTTTACACCTAAAGAAAGACGCTAAAGATATCCAATAGGAAAATGTATTTTAATAAAATGAATTTTTCTATCGTAATATATTGAACTTAACGGCTAATTTCGGGTGTAAAAGCATTCATGACGTCGAGTGTACACTCTGGTACGCTTTGGTACATGTACCAAACAATCGCCAAAAATCGCCTATAATCGGCCTCCGCGATACGAGCGAAACAATGGATATATTCGTTAAAAGAATCGAACGTAAGATACATTCCCCGTGATCGTGTTGAATGAAACGGTAATGGAGCCCTCGCGAATGCTAGAGAATAAATTACTACTTGGTTAAAATATAAGGATTACGCTACGTCGTTCATCTTATCGTATGTACAGGGTACTTAACAATGTGATGAGTTTCCTCGAAACATAAATTATTAGGTCATCGCCCGGTGCCGCGTTTACAGAGAGAAGACTCACATCCAGTGTGTGTATCTGTAATCCTTCCCTATGTCGCACGATGAATTCTGTACGGAATTCCTGTGCGTACCAATCGCGGATCTCGATACAAGCACAATAATTTCCGACACAATCTCGACCGAGATTCGCTCGAATTATGCTTCATTTTAACAGTCGGGAAGATACTCTCTACAGTCTCGATAAGGGGTATAACAATCAACGTCATACTCGGGGACTCTCGATCTCGTTTTCTGTTTTTCTTTTTTTTCCGGTAACCGCCAAGAACGCTCGTTTCTCCATGCGAGTCCGATAAAATTAGATTATCCGCCTGACAGACGTGTGTAAATATAATCCGTTACAAGTTTGGTAATACACGCTAAATCATACTTTGCAGTGTGCGCGTACACCGTACACTTGGTTCCCTCGAGTTATTTCCAACATCGTGAATATCGGCATGTTGTGATGCATATTACTAATACTAGTTATATCACATAAGTTTTCGCGTCTTATTTACAATAACAGTGCTTATCCGCCTATACACTCCGCGAACCTCCTCTCCTTCACAACTGTTACAGGGCATTAAACCGATAAATAATTAATGAGTAATGGTGATATAGAATGTATATTAATCCCGAATGTCGTCAGCAGCCTTCGACAAGACAGTTCTCAACAATATGTAAGATACGAATTACTCACTTGGCGAAAGTAAATTTCGTGCAAGTTTTCGCAAGTTCTATGAAAAATATATCATCAATCGTTATAAACTTAGCCTACTCATCTTGTATAATTACATTTCAGTCTAAATTGTTCCTCCGAAGAAAACAATGTTCCCCATCACTTCTTTCCGGTAGTTGGACTTATTGAACGATTTTGTGGTGCAATTCGGTTCAATGCTCTGTTTTTGCTAAATATCTCATTGCTTTTCGAAACTTACGAATGTTAATAACGTATAAAGGAAGAATCTGGTTTATCTCCAAAGGTATTAAGAGAGTCACGAGATTAAAATCTTACCGCGGGAGTACGAGTGTTATCTGTATAGATAGCACTCCTCAAAATAACTTACTTATAAAAAAAAGAGGCAGTTATTAAGAGAATTAATTGCATAAACATTGAACGTGGAGTATAGAACAATTTTATTCCTTCTTCCGCATCGATATTGATAAAAATGAGCTTTATGAGACAGCAAGTGTAATGCGACGTTAATATTTATTTACAAGAGAAAATACTGCAACGTCCTTTGAAACTCAAACCAAACAAAACATATCCTTTATTTATTTTAATAATTATCATTGCTTGAGTCACTTTTAACTTCCATTTTATCTCGCTTACAGGAACTTTGCTGCAATTGAACATTGCTCCACACCTTGGGTGCACCCCGAAATTTATTGACAGCTCTGAGACTCTATAGCTCACATATACAGATACTCAGTAGTATCAGTAACATTTCGGAAATACATCCCATGTTAATGTTATAACTGTTGTAAAAATATTAGCATTTTGCTTCGACATTCAGACTAGATCGTGAAAAACTGATCTGCCTTTCACTGCTGTTTGCATATAAAAATCGCAAAAAGCACATACATGATCTCGTACATGTAGTCGTAATGTGGCAGAACGAAACAGTTGCGGCTGCGTTTACCTTGTTAGTCGGATATTTATCGCGTTATATACAAAATACATACATACAGGACCTTTAATAAAATGTAGAATACAGAATGTAGAATAAAATGTAGAAAAGTATGGCCGGTTTTAGAACGGAAAGCAAATTTTATAAATCAAATAATACTAATATAAAAATATATAGGCGGAGAATAAAAGACGCAATTGCACGAAGAGATTCGTAGAACAAAATAAAATGAAATTTGCCTCGTAATAGTCGTATTCACCGCACTAAGTCTAGAAAGGTGATAAAATACAAAGAAGTCCGGAAGTGTGTTAAAACACGGACGAAAAAGATGCAGCGCGTTGTATCTCCACGGAGAGGCACGAATGAAAGTGCGATTTCGATGCGAAATGAGCAAGAGTAATGTGACAATAGCGCAGATATCAGGTACTTTCTTTTTCTCGGGATTCGATATCGTGCTCAGCATCGAAGCTCCAAAGTCACAGCGTGGATACATTGAGAAGATGGTTATTATGTATAACATATCCGTGACGTGTCATCACATCCAAGTACACTTAAAAACTTTTTAACAACAGTGCCGAGCATCCAAATGCTGCGTATCGTCAACATACTCGAAACAACATTCCCCAGTGTCTCCGTATTGCTAAATATCCATTTGGTAACACAAAAAGAACTGTTCTCTGCGCGTACCAGGCAATCCATTGATTACCATTCGAGTACCTTACCGCGCCCACGATCCCAAGGACTGCTCGCTATGTCCGGGAAGTGATGTTTCCTCTTTCCTTTTACACTGCTTTTTCTGGCTTTCCTCAGGCCATAGAAATTGTAACGTTAATTCCTAGGTTGCCATTGTCAGCGAACAGCTGCGCGATGGTGGTGTCAAATACAAGGCAGTCAGAATTTAAAATCGCAGACGACACACCCTCGTGAATAGAACGCGGCATCGCTTCCCACGTGAGACGTCTTCTGTGTCCATTCAGCTCCAGTCTGTTGAACGGATCAGAGTCAATTTTCAAACGAGAGACGATCGTGTTAAATCTATTGAATTCTCTTTAGATATCACTTTGAGATAAATGGCACGAGTTGCGATTACCGGTAAGCAAAATTCTCCGCTTGCTTCCTGGAACCGATTAATTGTACAATCGCGAAGAACTGTTGATGTCCATCGTACTTCTCTTGTTTCTCGAGTACCAGCATAAAGTGGTGACCGAAGCAAGATTGCATCATGACCCAATCCACGGCTCCGGGGAGATTAATGTCAGTTGCCAAAAAAACAATGTCTTCGCCTGGAAGAGATCGGGAGAGGGACAGTGCGTGAGGCGTTATAATCGAGGTACGAGGCAAACAGTGAGGATCCGATACCTTGTAAGGTCGTTATACTTTTGTGACTCATAATAAGATGCGGCATCACTTGCTCCAGCGACCCCTGCCACTTGCAGGACGCGCCCGGACAAGGACAGCTGTATGGACGGAACTCGCATGTATCTTCGTGATCTGCTTTCTCCGTGTGCACCAGCGAAATCGTGCAGCCACTGGTGGAATACTTGCATGGGAACATGACGTTACTCGCCACCTTCTCCATGGCCAAGTTACGGATATTACCTGGAGTGTAACTGCATGTTAGATACAAACGCGTGCTGAAGGCGTTTACCGAGACCTCGGAGCGTAACCAAAAGAGGGAAAAAATCAATATAAGCCCCGACAGCGAAGTGAAATGAAAAAGTGCTCGCGTACCCAGGGGACCCCTGCACGTGGGGCAGCAGGAGAGCTTCGGCCTGCAATTTGTGCAAACGAGGTGTCCGCTTTGACATTGCAGAATAGGTGGAAGCACGTAGTCGAAGCAAACCGGGCACTCGAAGAGGCTCGCCAGGTCGGTAGAGCTGCTCAGGGCGGACACGGTCGACGCGGAGGTACTCGCGACCCCTCTCCCTCGCTTGCCCGTGTTGATGTTCAGCTGAGACATGTTGACTTTTCAGGTTATGTTACCGAGGATCGTCACTCGGACCACTCGAACAGCAGTCTCCCTTCGCTCCTCGCGCCGTCTCAGCAATGCATCTCCGCTTCAGCTAGCTGATTCACTTCCCTGCAAAATCACAGTATTCGTTCAATCTTTTCAACTATCACGTCGACTGGATATCTTACTTAACCCTCGAGTAGTCGCGTATTAGAAACGGAGTTAGGGCCAGTTTCACAAACATCGGTTAACTGTTAACTAGGGTTCAGTCGACTCCCTATCGTTTTTCATCTTATTATTTAAGAAGAGACAGCGGATCAATTAACCTTTGGTTAGCAGTTAACCGACGTTTGTGAAACTGGCCCTTACACATGTTCTCCCTCTCTCTCTCTCTCTCTCTTTCTTTCTCATTTCTCTTCCATTTACGGATACTTATCTGTCCGTACCTGAAGAGCCTAGACATGTATAGCTTTTTATGAATGAATACCCGTGGGACAGGCAACTTCTCTTGAATATTTTTAGATCTTTGAATTCTGACACAATTTCGCAATGAAAAGCCTCCCTGACAAATTTCAGGATTGTCAATCCTTATTAAGGTGGGACATGAGTCAGGTGCTATAAACGTAATCTCATTTTTACCACTGCTCTGTCGTGGAAAAGAAGCCGCGAAGCGCTTCTGAATCGAACCGATTTTTTTTAGCACAATTTGATCCAGGGGTCAAACTTGATTTGAGATATTCCAAAAGTTTCAGTCAAACTCGACGATTAGTCGAGCTTCG
Organism: Vollenhovia emeryi; assembly: GCF_000949405.1. Taxonomy (NCBI): domain Eukaryota; kingdom Metazoa; phylum Arthropoda; class Insecta; order Hymenoptera; family Formicidae; genus Vollenhovia; species Vollenhovia emeryi. The sequence continues at coordinate 1,222,342 of NW_011967205.1, forward strand.
ATAAGCCTCATCTAATTGTGCCACATAATTTCACCTCGATAAAACGTCAGGTCCGATTAAATCTACCCGAGAAAGAGAATATACCCGAAAGAACTGCCTAAGACGGTTCTCTGTAAATACAGACAATGGAAGAACTAAATTCTATTGAATATGACTCAGCGAGGGCTAATTATCACATCTTTAGATTCGCGTAAATTATGTACCGTCAAATTCCTATCACTAATGACACTTGTATAATGTATGCTTATCGATTTAATACAATAGGTTTGTTTTCTGTTTCCGCACTGGTGAACCAGTGCAATAAATTAGAGTAAGACAAGCATATTTTTTCTCATTCTAGCTTACTGCGCTAGTTCACCATCATTTCTTTCCCATACACTCAATATCAAAAGAAAAAACCTTATTATTTATTTGAATTAGCAATGCATTATCTGTCTCCATTTTGCAATATATAAATTTTAATTGCAAAAGTCACAATTTTGGTTTTTAATTAAGCATACGACGTTATGATGTATCGTAACGTGACAGTGTATATGGTGTATATATGTGTATATTCCACTGAACCTGCACTATTATTGCACTAGTAGTTTTTATAGAAACCTAGCGCAGCTCTGGTACTGCACCAATTTTCCCAGTGGAAAACGCTATAATTTATTGCACTAGTGCACCAGTGTAGCCACAGGAAACAAGCCTATTGAGTTCCGCACGACGGGACCGAAAGTGTACGAATCGGCTGATGATTCAGACTCTATTATGCCCATTTCTATAAATGCAGATTAACTTTAATCCGAGTTTAACTAAAGCCAGCGGCGCACGATTGCTTTTTTGCTTGCATGCACCTTTGCTAGTTAACGAGACCCATTCAGAGGCTCGTGAATCTTTTTCTCTAGCGTGAACTCGTGAAAACTGTGAACAATTGGTAAATATTAAACTCGTCAATGAAATTTTCTCACTTTTCACGTGCTGTTTAATTCTACCGAATCAGATTAACTCTGCTCTCGCTTTTGCTTGCTTTTTATTATTTTCTAGTTTCTGGAATTGGACAAAGATAAAAACTTAGGCCAGCGGCACACGATACTTTTTTTGCTCGCTGGTTTACTCGCGTGCTCCTTTGCTGGCTAGTGAGAGCCAATCAGAATTCCACGTGAGAAAAAAAAGTGAGAAGATTTCATTGACGAGTTAAATATTTATCAATAAAATTTTTCACTTTTTACGAGTTCACGCCAGAGAAAAAGATTCATAATCGAGCCCCTGGATACAATCTTAACTCATCTGACCTATCACGTGGAATTCTGATTGGCTCTCACTAGCCAGCAAAGGTGCACGCAAGCAAACCAGCAAGCAAAAAAGCATCGTATGCCGCTGGTTAAGTTTTTGTCCAATTCCTGAAACTAGAAAAGGATTAAAGTAACCAAAACCGAGATCTAATTAAGGATGCAGAGTTTTGACCAAATGACTTAAGGTTAAATCTTGATTGGTTCTCGTAAGCAATTTTCCAATAGGAAAAATAGTATCGTGTGCCGTTGGCTTCAAGCCTTGTGTTCACGATCCAAGAACTGTGTCCAAGTTCTAGTTCTGAATGCTTGGTCCAAGTTCTAGCATCGTGGACACAAGTAGGCAGTAGAGTCTAAATCTTAAGCCCGGTCTACAATGAGTTGTTAGTGGTTGGTCAGAAGTCAAAAGTGCATGTCGGTCCTTTTTCTTCCGCCCTGAAAGGAAAAGGACCGACCTATAGCTCTGATTTCTGACTAATGACCAACAACTCGTTGTAGACCGGGCTTTCGGCCATTCGTCAAGTCCGACCGGCCACATAGTTTCGCCAGAGACCGCCGCGCATCCCCGTTGAAGGGAGAAAAGACTCTGCCGCAACCTAATCTCCAGTCGTCTCGCCGTTCTCCACCGTAATTATCAATCAGCTCGTCACGTGCGTTCGGCCCGATAAAAATACCGCCTGCGCGTGAGTCCCGGCGCGACGCAGGCAGCGTCACTCTCCCAAACGTGTGCGTCCAACGCGACAATTACGCGTACGCTGGACCCGAACAATCGACGGCGGTCGATGACGCGATTACGCAATGCCGAGTCGCTAGCTTTTTTCTTTTTCTGCCGCTCCACGCGTTGTAAAAGAGACAAGTCCGCGGACTCCGAGACTTTTCGTCTCCGTTGGGCGATTAGGCGGCCCGTTATCGCGTCTTTCGGGGAAAAGTACGGAGCCGATGACGCTCGCCGCGACTCCGATCCTCGAGCCATGAATGACCGCGAATCTGTCTTCCACCTGTGGAGGACAAGTTATGAATGAAACGACGTCAATGACGCTCTCGTTCCTCAGCACCGATCGCCGCGTTCCGAAGGTGCTCGGTAAAGAGCCCGGTTTAAAATAATAAATACAATACGATCAGATTACGCTAGATTACACGCAATTTCAGTGTGAATGACCAAGACTCGTATTTATTTACATTGAAATTGCACGTAACTTAACGCGATCCGATGGTATTCTGATATTTTAAGCGGGCAAGAGTAGACCTCGCGAGAGAAACCAAGCCGAGCCTCTCGGTCGCTTCCACGCTATCGGGACGTCAATTCCTTATTATAGTACAGTGAAAATGTGAGCGGCTTTGTCTCTTCCTAAGGGGGCGGTTAGAAAAAGACGGAGCCACTCGCTTCTAGCATTTCCACTGTGGCGTAAGATACAGAATTGACCCCAGCTTCTCGGAAGACCGGAAACGCGATTCCTTTCCGAGTCGTGGCGTTTCCTCACGCCGCAGGTTTCGCCTCGGACGGGTGCGACACAATCGTCGGTCGTCGATCCGAGGCTCGCTCGAGTAGATTCAACCCGGGAGACGGTTCCTGCGGCATTGTTGAACACGGTTGAACCGGTACCCCTGTCCCAGAGGCCGTCCTCCCCCCACCCTCCCCTCCCGTTGTTTTTTTGCTACAGATATCCACCCCCTCGGCGGCGTCGCGCTCGAGACTGCGTGTCACTTACCGAGGCGTACAGGGCAGGATCGGACAAAAGGTGCGCGCGATGGTCGTTGCCGCGTTCACCGGCGGGGCAGGTGAAACGTACACGCCGCCTGCCCTGCGATCGGCAGGCTCGCACGGCCGGAGCACGACTGGAGTCGTGGGAAGGCACTTGTTGTGGGAGGCAGCGACGTTAACGGCGAGGTACACGTAGTCGCAGGTGACTCGACGCGGCGGCCAAGATCCGTGAGCGTTGCTGCGCGAGTGCCCGTCGGCGTTGCGTGACGACGCATCGATGTGACCAGGGTGTTGCGGCGGCGGCGGCGACGGCGACGACGACGACGACGACGACGGCTACGACGACGCGAGCGAGAGAGCGAGCGTGTTTTTCCACGGACTCCCTTCCGCGGGGCGAGAAGCGGGAGCGGGCGGGCGGAGGGGGGGAGGAGGGGGGCTACATCGCGAGTCCCCGCGATCGTCGGAGCGGCGTGACCGATCGCGACGACACCCGTGCCGATTCTGGGTGAGGCATAGCTCTCTCTCTCCCGCTTGCTCGCTCGCGCTCGGTCCTTCCCGTCCTCTACGCGCGACGAGCCTCCACGCCTCCGCTCTCGGGGAAAGATGCCGCCTACGGTCGCTCGGTGCCGTGAGAACGGCGGTTCCCAAAAAACGCGACGAGCGAGACCAGCCGCACAGCTGTTACGCGTATATACACACGCACACACGCGCAGACGTCGACGAGGCAGCGCCGCTTGTGCAGCTACTGAACTTTCGGGAACACCGCGCGCATCGCGCACCGCCGCCGTGCCGTGCGTCGAGCGATGCCGACGTAGCGGGGATATCGCGCGCGCCGCGACATCTGCCGAGGGCACCGTTAACGTCGTCCCGCCGCGCGCAAGATAAAGTTGAAGGGATGAACCCGTCACTACACACCTCGGGCGCAAAAAAGCTCACCGCGCACTCGATTGCGTTTTCCACCTAGTTTCACCAACATCGTTTAACTTGAAGCTTAGCTCAATTCGTTCTTTCCAACTGTTACTTTAGAGAGAGACAAAATTAAGTGAATTAAACTAATTGTAGGATCAAAGTTAAGCGACGTTTGGTGAAACCGGGCCTTATTCGTCACACGAGACGAGACAAAAGTCATATTTATAAGACAGATGCCCGTTTCCACCGATGCAGATTAACTTTAATCTCGGCTTTACTTTCTATCTTCCAACTCTTAGGCCCAGTTTCACCATGCAACGTCGCTTAACTTATTCTTTGTCTCTTACCAACTGTTTCTCTAGAAAGAGATAAACGTGAATTGAACTAAGATTAAAGTTAAGCGACGTTTGGTGAAGCCGAAGGCTTAACTTTAATTTTAATGCATGCTTGTCTCTTTCTAAAATAACAGTTGAAAAGAGACAAAGAACGAATTGAACTTTAAAGTTAAGCAACGTTGGTGAAACCGGGCCTTATTCGTCACATGAGACGAGACAAAAGTTATATTGATAAGAGTCATACCTGTTTCTACCAATACAGATTAACTTTAATCCCGGCTTTACTTTCTATCTTCCAACTCTCAGGCCCAGTTTCACCAAACGCTCTTTCTAAAGTAACAGCTGGAAAGAGACAAAGAACGAATTAAACTAAGCCTAACGTTAAGCTACCTTGGTAAAACCGGGCCTTAGAACTAGAAAAAGATAAAAAGAAAGTTAAACCGAGATCAAACTGAATCTACATTGGTAGAAAAAAAAAGTGGCAGGCTCGTGCGTGCGCGTAATGTGAGACGGTCACAGGCGCAATGGACGAGGGAATATAGATGTGAATGTAGAAAATGGAAAATTAAATAGTTTGCAGTAGCTTGTAAACATAAATGGAACGTTTCGATCACTGACAAGTCTTTCTCAGCCGTATATTGAATTAATAAAGTACATGAGAGAAAAGAAGAGAATTAAGTCCGCGAACATTATAATGAGAAACATTTATTTATATTTATTTTGTATGAAGACTACAGATTTAAACGTTAATCAACTATTTAATTTTTCACATCTATATGTTCGTTTATTGGCTCTTGACCATTCCACAATATAAGTAGGAAACACTTATAAAGTTGAATATATAAAATAGAAGATTAAAATTAGATATGTAAGCTAGAAGATTAAGAATGAATATATAAGATAAAAAATCAAGACTGAGTATATGAGATAGAAGATTAAAATAGGATGAAAGATAGAAGATTAAGAATGAACATATACGTAAGTATATAAGTAAGATAGACAAGATTGAATGTATAAGACAAAGGATTAAACTTGAACTTGTAAAGTAGAAGATCAAGATTGGCTAGAGATAAAAATAGGATGAGAAATAAAAGATTAAGAATGAACATACATATACATAAGATAGACAAGATTGAATACATAAGACAGAAGATAAAACTTGAACTTGTAAAGTAGAAGATCAAGATTGACTATATAATTATATCTGTTATATACCTTATGTATCTTATAAATATATATCAAATATATCTTATATACATATATATATGTATAAGACCGAAGACGCAGTCTTGAAACTCTCAATCTTCCTCAAGAAGTGAGAACTTAACAAAGAACAAGTAAACTTTTTGCATTATATATGTATATATTGTAATATCATAAATTCCACAACGATCATTTGAAATAATGGGGATATTTTTATTTTTTTTTGTTATAATTAAAATATACACTGTGTCATGGGTGAAACAGGCGAATAGTAATTAATAGTAACAAAATATCTGTATCGTTTCTCTTTAATTTTTTTCTTCTCTCTCACTTTCTCTCTCTAGTCTACCCCTCTGTTTTCAATATATATTTTCGCACGCAGCAAATATGGTATACACAGTATACAGATTTAATTTCAAAGACATTAGTCAGCCTGGCTTGTGGAGATCTTCTCGAGCGGGTAAATCCACTCGCGTTAAACTTTCGCTCGCTGACGAGTCGAGCCAAACCTTTATGCCTTTGCGACGTCTGCGAAAAAACCTTTTACTTCTTTTTTTTTTTCTTTTTGAATGTAGCTTCTTCAGCCTCGTTATGATATTTCGATTGTAATAATTTCGATGTATCTAAATGTAGTCCCATTGTGTGTCTTATCTACATTCTTTACAGTTATGTTAATCCATTTCAATTTCGCGTGGTCGAAACCGCAAGTTCTATTAACTGTCAAGATTTCCTAGTGCCTGTATCATCACTTGTGTGTGTGCTAACAGTCTTTTCGCGATATGAAGAGCAGTCTTTACACGGCGAACAGCAACTGCTCGACAGAAATGTGAAAGAAATGTTAAACTTGTTATTATCATCCCCGGTCATTTCGCATCTTAAACGTACTGGTCACCTGGATCAGTTTATGGGAAGCCTATGTCACTCTCAGCTCTTTATTTTATCATCTCCGGTGATCACACTCGCACAGCTCCTATCCTATATTTTCCTGTTTTTTTTTTCAGACCGAGACACACAGACCGTACACAGACGACACGCAAGTAATAGAACTTTGTTTCAAGATAGATTTTATCCATCTTACGTTATTAGAGACAAATTGCCAGACAATTAGCTATGGCGATATACATTTTATGATACATTTAGGATATCGATAGTATGACACGATGCTGCGTTAAATATTGCGTTAAACTATGGTTATACCGGCAAGGTTCCCCGTTTTTTTTATCCCTTCGTTACTACTAGACATGCTATTTCGTCGACAGCAGAAAGTTACAAGTTGAAACTCGTCGCTCGCGCGTGTACTTCACGTGTATACTCAGTTCATATTTTAATTATATAACTTTTTTTTCGCTTTTCTCCTAAATATTAATTTTCTCTCGTTTCCGCGTGTTTCGTATCTATTAAACGCACGTACATATATACACATACGTACGTGCATGCGTGCACACACGCTACGCATGACGCACGCATGCACGCATATATACGATATGTACACAATCTTCGCAGCAAATAACTAGTCGTTTACCATTACATTACTAATTTAAATGAGGATAGATTACATTATGTTATTATTTACTAATTATGAGTTAAGCACAAAGAAATCGATTTTGATCTAAGGCCTTGGTCCTTGAATATTAACCACTCCTTTTTTTGCTATTTCCAATAAAGCGAAAGCTTGTGTGTGATCGCGAAGAGAAGATGAATGTGGTGGAGAAGAAGACCAAAATGCTATTACTTTGCGCTTCCAAAGCTCGTAGAAAGCGCGCTCGGAAATTGATGGATTATTTTTGTTTTTAAATGATGTACGATACGATATTTTCTTCTGCAATCGTTATGACTCGTGAGTATATTATAAATGTAATTGTCACTTTATCCAGTCTCAAAAGACGCGTTTTGCATTATCGCCCTACATGGACAATCCATCTTTCTATTCCCTAAGCTAGATCTCTCTCTCTCTCTCTCCGGTTCTCGACGGGAGCCAGCGTGGATACCGGCTCTAGATTCTCAAGCAGAACCCTGAATTAATGAAATTTACGGCAGAAACAATGGTCTAGTCCGAGCGGTTACTGGCGTGTAAATTAATTTTGTGTCGTCGCAGCAAGACGACTTTAATAGAATTTAAAGATAAAGAGTAACACTGACGAGATACTGTAAAAGGCTAATTAACTTATGGAGACTAGCGCGTGATTTTCAAATTTTGAACGCGGTTAGCTCGCGACAGCAATTTTACGACGACTTACAATGAATGCTTCGTAGATACGTACAAATATCTACGATAATATTCAATTTTTCAAAACATTATGAAGTGCGCGTTTGAATCCGCGCATAATTATAATCAGCATAAAAATGTTATCAACTTTTTTCGACGTGTAATGAGCAACAAGAATAGTATAAGACTTTCAGCGCTAAATAGTAAACTCCTCGAACGCAGCCTATATCTTATAACATTCGGTCGCTTGCACCGAGTGCACGAAACTTGTTTACACTTGATTCTTATATTTAAGGATTTTAGATATCTCCTGAAGTACTTTTTAGCCAGTGAAAATAATCTGTATAGCATCATTTCTGTGACTAAATCAGTTTTTCAGCATATAATAACAATCTTAAATGTAAGAACTAACTGTGAACAAGCCTTAGGGCCAGTTTCACAAACGTCGTTTAACCGCTAACCCATGGTTAATTGATCCTCTGTCTCTTCTTGGATAACAAGATAGAGAAAGATAGGAAAGTCGACTGAACTCTGGTTAACAGTTAACCGACGTTTGTGAAACTGGACCTTAGTGTATATTCAGTGCGCACCAGTGCAAGTAATCGAATTCGCTATCAGATTCTAATTCTATCAAATGATCAAATTTTTTTACTCGTGCTAGAATTGAAAACTGAGAATAAAATACGCGATTTTTACTAGTGCACGGAAAATAATTTACATGACGGGGTCAAAAGTATCTTGTCGGCGATGCTCGACGAAATTGAATATACATATCATACGTGCTATTACGAACTATTGGTTTCACTGTGTGTTGTTGATTACACGAGAGTGAAAAAGATTGTAATTATTAAGTTATGTCTTGATATTATTGAGAAATTACGAAAAATAGCATCTCTTGTTCGAATCTCTTAGCCTTACTCTCCATCGAGATTCACTCGACTTGAGTAATACTGATCACAATACTCGCTATAGATTTCCAAGGTTAAAGTCATATACATATTATTGTATGATTACAAGAAGTGTTAGCATTATAACTATAAACCAGTGGTTATAATACTAACACGAATTTGCTTGAATTTGACCAATAACCGCGTCCGACTTGGATTTGCCTGTGTTCTCTTTCACGGATTAATTTTTCTTGATCGTATAGTTAGACTGCTATTGCAAAAATTAAGATTGTCTAACAATTTGAATTATTACACGCATTAAATTGCAAGAGTAGTCTGAGATACAACTGCAAGCTATAGAAAAGTAATATCTGAACAATGAAACTCAAATTTTTTACATTACAAATGATTACTAAAGTAGGATACTAAAGTATTGAAGTTTCTGAAGTGTGTCGATTTTTCAACAAAAAAAAATCGCACGTAATTTACACATACTTTTTGATTCTGCACTTGTGAGAGAATTGTGGGACTTTTATCCACTTAAAGTTTACTGGATCTTTTAGCGAATGCTTCTGAAGATGTGGCATAAACTTTCTGGATAATCCAATTTAATGGGTATACATGTTGACAGCAAATCAGGAATATAAGGCAAAAATAAGTGATCTAGATCAAATCATATTTCAAGACTTGTCGCGAAACTCTTTCCAACTTAACTAAAGTTATGATCACACTATATTAGTTAATATTCACATAAAGCAATTCTTTCGTTCGTGTTTGCGACTTTGATAGACTTTACTCTGACAAATTAGCGAAAAGTTTACCGGATGGCGTTGAATGTCGCTAAACTGCATGTATTCCCATATTGTAAAGTTTGTATCTCATACCGGAAAACATAATTCGCACGATAAAGCTTTATCGGCGCGGTAAAAAGCACGATCTCGGAAACGATGATTAATAGTACATATTTAATTGATGAAAACGCCTAGATTTGTTCTTTCTAGCCTTTTTGAATGTACTCGGTCTTGTCCCTCTCATGCTCATGTACATCATGCATATACATAAGATATCTTTTACACTTTTACACAAAGTGTAAAAAGAAGTATAACACGGTACAAAGAGGAAACTATATATGCCTTTATAATTACGCTTAATAACGCTTTATATAGTTGCAATGTACAGAATAGGGTCACACGGGGTCATTAACGCCTTAACAAGCGTATCTGTTTTCTTGATCTGGATCCGACATAAGAAATCTTGCTTAGCAAGTTTGTTGAATTGCCAATTAATTAAAACTAAAATTAATTGCCATTTAAATCGACCACTCATCATTTCGGGACTGATGAGAACACAACGGAGAAAAATTTTACGTGCGGTCGGTCGGTTTCGGTCCTCAATTCTGAAGCACTGGTTTTGGAGAACGACCTTCTCGTTCAACGTCGGTCGAACGAAGACATTAATATTGTTACTCTTAATTGTTACTGTTAATATCCACTGTTAAGCCATTACTTGCAAGCTTCCTTGTGTAATGTACTAAATTCGGGGCATTCGGGGCATTGGAGAGGTGGTTTTTCCCTCTTTTTTTTTTAATTCCTCCCTCTCCCCGAAATCCCGGATTCAGTCTCTGTTTGGTAGACGAAATAATGATCCACCTATAATAAAAGGTTCTACTCGTAATCATCAAATGTTTTAATATAACCAAGAGATGTATCTCTCTCAGTTGTACCTTTCTCTCGCTCGCGCTCTCTCTCTCTCGCTCTCTCTTTCTCTCTCTCTCTCAGTCTCTCACACACACAATTTTCCTTTCTCTCCCTCTCACTCTCTCTCTCAATACGGTTGATGTCTCTGAAATTGACGTGGTCCCGGACCGTTACCTCGCGGTTTGGGACCATATCCCATATTGTCGTAGCCGTCGTAACCAGCGTAATCGTAGCTCGCGTACATGTCGTCGTAGCCGCTATGATAACCGTTGTAGTCGGGGATGTAACCATAGCCGCCGTAGCCGTAGCCGTAGCCAGGTGCCCAGAAGCCTTGATTTCTCGGATCCGGATTGACCTTGACCTTCTTGACGTCTACTTCCTTACCATTAATCGTCTGCTTAGGCGTCTTCAACAATTTGTACACGACCTCTTTTGAATCAAACGTGATAAAGCAGAAGCCTTTACGCTGATTCTTGACTTTGTCAAAAGGCGCCTGCAGCTCGACAATGGTACCATACTGGCTGAAGTAGTTCTTAATGTCGTCATCTGAAATCTCAGGGGTGAGGCCACCCACAAAGATTTTGCCGTGTTGGGGCTTTTTACTAACTCGCTTCGGGTCTACCTGCAAACGGCAAGAAAGGCTGCGTAAATATAAAACGGAAATGGCGCGAGGCGGCGCGTGCGGGTCCGCCGCTGCGCTAGGAAGCCCCGTCGAGCTTAACGGCGGGCTAAGTCGACGCGTGGACGGTAAGGTTGCTCAATGTACCTTGCGTTTATTAATATAATGCTCGCCGGACGCGAGCAGCTTGTCGATGGTCTTGGGGTTGGTGAACACCATGAAGGCGAAACCGCGCGAAATGCCGGTGTGGGGATCGACCTTCACCGAGATGCTCTCGATCTCGCCAAACTTGCCGAAGTGATCCCGGAGCTCCTTGTCGGTGGTGTTGCGGGATAGCCCGCCGATGAAGAGCTTACGCTCGTCGTCCTTGCCTGGGATGCCGGCGGTCGCCTGTTGTTGCCCAGGTTGCGAGGACGAGTGTTGCTGCTCCATATTCTGCTGATGCGAGTCGTTGGAGTGCATTTTTCCTGGTTGATCCTGCGACGTGTCGTCCATTGGTGGTTGGTTCTGGAAATCCACCGCTGCCGCCATCGTGATTCGCTTCGAGCGTTTCTCCGAACACTTCTCTACGCGATATAGACAAAGCGAGCCCCGTGTCCTCGGACCTCGGTCTGCCAACTGCCAGCAACGTCGGGGCGCGTCGTCTCCCGGCTCAGGAACCGAAATCGGAGCACGTTCCGCAGATATTCTCGGCAGATATTCCAGGCGCGTGGCACGGTATACGCAAGCTCAACGTCGTCGCTGGATGGTGGGCTTAAATAATGACCGGTGTGACTATGCCGGCTTAGCCTACGAGAAAGGAAAGGAAAAGAGATCACTTCCGCATCACGCCGCGGCGGTACCGCGCCGTCGGCGGTTCCGCTCCCCGATTCGTCGGAGCAGCCATCGTCGCGTCCAGCCGACCAATTGGCAAGCCGCACGCCGGCTGACAGTTGGCGACGCTCGACGGACGGTTGGCAACCACTGGCAACGCCGGAAGTCGCGTGGGCTCTTTGTCGCGTCGCACTCTCTTTCTCTCTCTCTCCCTCTCTCTCGCTGCTTTCCGCCCGGACAATTTGCTCCGCGACGCGTCGCCACCGCGGGCCGCCTCGCGCGTGGTTGCGCGCCATCCTGAGGAAATATGTTGAGGTTAATTTCAAATCGCACTCGCACTCGGAATTGCTTGAACAAAATGCCGTTGTACAAATGTACACACGGTCGCAGAACCGACAATGTCCGGCGGCCCCTTTTCAGTCATTCGTTCTCGTACTTGAGCGAGCTGATAACAGATAAAATCAACAAAGTAAAATGTTGTTCTCTGAAGTATTCGTAGAAATGGATTAAAATTTATGCGAGATGTCACGGCATGGAGTCCCAGAAGTCGGGATTCTTCCGGACGAAGGTGTTTGTAATATTTGAAAGCTTCTCTGCACCATTCCATTCTCACACGCTGCAGCGTAATCGATAAAATAATGTTCTCTGCGACGTGAAGCGTTGGTCTCTAAAATATTCGCTGAAATGCATAAAATATTCAGTACGTGTTTTTCAGCATTAGGTCAAAGTATCTTTAAATGTACATGTAATCTTTCTACATTTAATCTTTAGACGTACATATGTCTAAAAGACAACTTGATGCCGTTTGGTTTTTCCAACCTCTTCGTAGATTTACTGAAAGATTGCAACAAAGATTATATGTTTTTCAGGCATACATATGTATGCTATCTGGATTCACATTGTATTATAAAACGAAATGAAGTAACATTCTCTCTCAACAGAACATTACCTTCAGATATATTAGTCGCTAAAGTGAAAAATGTTAATCGAAACTTACACGCAGCGTGAAATTCCTTAAAGTCAAGACCCGTCCAGTTAATACAACTTATAGCGAATTCGGTTGCTTGCACTAGTGCGCATTGAGTGCACACTAAGGCTTGTTTATAGTCAGTTGTTATATTTTAAGCTTGTTTCAAATACATGTCCAAAGAGTAGTTAGTCAAAAAATGATCGGTGTAACGTTGTACAGACCATTTTTCTGGATAAGAAATATTGCAAGAGGTATTTAAGATGATCTTCAAATATAAGAATTAACTGTAAACAAGGTTTAGTGTGCACTTGGTGCGCACTAGTGCAACCATCAACCGAATTCGCTATTATGTACAAAAGATTTGTTCGAATTTCACAAATGAAATTGATCTTCTAGGAGTGCGTTCGGAAACTATCAGCGTTATTTACAATTAACGCCGACCATACGTTTACGCCATAGCAGAGAGAAATCTGAGAGCGGTCACGTTTTAACTTGTTAAAGCGGGGAGCACACACTTTTGCATAAGTGCATAAGCATATGCATAACGAATTTGATTGGTCTATAAGCAAATGCACAAGGGTAAAGTCGTAGTCGTAAGAATAGTCGACTATGATTGGTCAATTCT
>NW_011967205.1:1239189-1246588 GCF_000949405.1 Vollenhovia emeryi
AAATGGATTTATTTCCTTACTCCTACTCCTTACTCCAGCTTACTCCATGTGTTGTAGGCCAGCCTTGACAGATGTCTGTGGCGTTTCGCTCACGCAAGTTCACGTTGTCGAATACATTGTGCTCTTTCTACGCCTGAGAACGAGCCACAAGCAGGATCGCCCGAGTCAGGCTGCTGTCCTTTTAGAGAACACATTCGACGGTTTTAACGCAGGTCAACACATGTCGCTTTCCATTTGGAATTTAATTCAACCTCGATCGGCACAAGTTAACACACTCGAGCACAGTTTGCCACTGTCACGTGGCAAAGATTCAAATAACAAGATTTTAAGAAAAGATTCTACGAAATACTCGGAGCAAATTTGTTCTTCAGTCAAAAACCCACTCAGACTCGCCTCCCGAGCAGACTCGAAGAGTGTCGATTGAGTTTGAACTAAATTTTAAAGCGACATGAGTCGATTTGTGTAAAAAAACGTCGACTGTATTCTCTAAAAAGAAAAGCAGCCTTCAACTCTGCTCGGGAGGAGAGTCGGAGTGTGTTTTCGACCGAAGAACGCATCTGTTCCGAGTATCTCGATAGAATCTTCTTTCGACAGAACCTTTTCTTAAAATCTTGTTCCTTAAATCTTCGCCACTGCACAGTGCTCGAGTGTGTCAACTTGTGTCTCCCAAAAAGAAAAGCAGCCTGAGGACAAAAATTGCCGTATCGAGACTGTTAATAGACTCGAAAATCACACTTGAAATAACAGAATACGATCAGATTATATTAGATTACAATTGTAATTTTAGTGTAAATAAATAGGAGTCTTATAAAAATTGCGTGTGATCTAATGTAACCTGATCACGTTCTATCTAATATTTTAAACAGGGATGAGAATCATACTAAAATGCCCGTGTACACTTCTCCACTCGGATGAGCCACAAGCAGGATCGCCCTCAGGTGTAGAAAGATCGTTGGAGGTTTTTTCTCTTGTATCTCAGGTGACGCGTTGTTATTAGTACGCCCTCATCTTGTTCTTCTTGCGCGCAGAGTTCACCAGGATAGCAGAGATGTCAGGCAAGCGCACTGCGACAACAGAACTGAATCACGACAACTGGAATGAGGAGAACGAGCCGGAGGACGCGGGCACGTTTGTGCTGGCGTCGAATGATATACTCGAGAAGAGGGTTATAAAGACAGCGAGGCGCCGCTTGCCGTCGCAGGATGTAAGCGTGTGCGTTCCAACGATCTTGCGTCTCGAGTACAATCGCGTTTCACCGCTGTGCTGCAACTGTTTCAGGGCATGCCTAAGAAAAGTGCATTCGGAACATTCGCGGGTTTCAAAACTGCCGCTCCCGCGACGAGTGTGTCACCGTTCAATTTTCTGGCTGGTACCAGCACCGCTTCCGGCACGACTACACCCACAGCGTCGGCGACAACTGTAAATAAGAGTAGCAGGCAGATTGCGAGCAACGGCTCTGCCAAGATTCCCAAAGGTGACGCGGACAAAAGAGAGGATAGCGCCAAGTTGCAGATGCCGTCGAGCTCGAGTGTGAGCAAGAACGTCTCGTTCGAGCAAGAGATGGAGAAGCCGAGTCACTCGGCGGAATATTACGCGAAACTGAAGGGACTGAACCAGAGCGTCACCATGTGGATAAAGAGTCACGTAGATTCGAATCCGTTTTGTATATTGACACCTATATTTAAGGACTACGAGAGATATCTGAAGGAGATGACGTTGAAAGAAGAGAGCGCCAAGGCGCAGACGTCGCACACTTCGGAGCACACGTCGCAGCGTCCCGCGCAAAGCGATAGTAAGCAGGACGTGAGCGAGGAGAAGCCGGAAAAGGCGCCTTTTGGCAGTTTAAACGCGAATACGAAGCCTACTTTGACCGCGGGAACGGAATGGAAGCCTGACAAGTCGATTTTTTCCAATATTACTGCGAATACCAAGTCAATATTCAGTAACGCGGAGCAGAAAGAAAGTTCCAAGTCGATATTCGGTAGTGCGGATATAATTTCTGATAAGGGTAATTCCATTTTTGGAAGCGTAGAACCGAGCGTCGCTGGTAAGAGTATATTTAGCCACACGAGTGTGGAAAGTAACCCCTTCTTACATAAACCCACCGTTTCGGACGGTGGAAATGCGGTCGAGGAGAAGGAAACCAAGTCCAGCGCAAAACCTGTCGCCCCTACCTTCCCCACTTTTAGTTTCGGCCAGAGTTCCACCGCCAGCAACGTGACCGCTGGATTTAGTTTCGGAAGGTAATGTATTCATTAACTTGTCTATCTCGTGTTAGACGAGATGCGAAAGTATATTTTTGTAATTTATAGCGCAAAGCCATTTTCGTTTGCTCCCCAAGCGGTAAAGCCGCAGGACTCCGAGGACAAGGCCGACGATGAAAATAAGGAAGAAGAGGACGAGGAACCGCCGAAGCCAGATTTTAAACCAGTGTCCGAAGAAGGTGCTACTTATGAACAAAGGTAATTGCGGTTTTTAAACTATAATGCAAATGTCAAAATAAAAATTACGCGCAGCTTTTTAAATAGTATAATTATTTTTATTACTGCAGCGACTTGATTAACAATTGTAACCCTTTTTTTTTACAGGTGTAAAGTCTTCGTGAAGAAAGACGACAATTTTAGTGACAGAGGTATCGGGATGTTGTATCTGAAACCGACGCCGAACGGAAAGACGCAATTAATAGTACGTGCCGACACTGCTTTGGGCAATTTGTTACTCAATACCCTGTTAACTCAAGGCATTCCCACGAAGCGCATGAACAAGAACACGATAATGTTGGTCTGCTTACCGATGCCAGATTCCCTACCGCCACCAATTCCAGTGCTGTTAAGAGTGAAAACTAGTGAAGCCGCGGATGAGTTACTGGAAGCATTGGATAAGCATAAAAAGTAGAAAAGAAATTACGCAAAACTTGGGTATGCGAACAAAGACATTTTTTTTACATTATCTTGCGAGAAATGAAGTGAATCGACGTGTAATGGAAAATTTATTCATTATTAATCATCGCAAAGGTTTCGTGTCGAACTTAACTCATCATTCCATAAATTTTGTAATCCTTTAGGAACACGGTTATAGGAAATGAACGAAAAAGATCTGGGATATATATTTTTAATCACTTTTCCAGTTGTTTCTTCATTTACAGATATTGTAAAAATGTAATTATTTATCTTGTTCATTAGATTGTATTCAGTGAGAAATGCAAAAATTCAATTGTTTCTCTAAGTTTAATGTATCTACATGTATGATCCATTCAACGTCGGAATGAGTGTTGCAATTGTAATCAATAATGTAATAATAATAATAATTGGAAATATATGTACATAGTAGACATACAGTAGTGTATATTATGAGTGAGGCAGTTTATGCTTTTAACAGCTAAGATGTACTGTGCTATTAATTACAGACGTAATTGTACTACTACAGAAGAATTAGAAGTGCAAAACCATTATAGCTCACATGGAGAATTGATTGATATTTTATGAAACAAATTCCTTGACTTATCTGTAGTAATTGTACAAAATAGATAAAAAAATACTTGACATAGCTCTACTAACATTACATTGTATTTTGAATGGAATTTACGTATTGCGAGATGTATATATAAGTTACACATCCGAAAATCAATGAACATTTCAGAGCCAGGAGATGATCATCTTTCGCAAGTTGAAGAGTTATAAATTTTCAATATTTTCTTTCACTTTATTAATACATTTGTTATACATATATCTAATTATACAAAATTATTTTACTACAAAACTTTCTTTTTTTCAATCAAAAGTAAATTTCTTCGGATTACGTGATTCGAATTATAGACAATTATATGAGAAATATATATATTGAACGAATATAATGAAGTATATATAGAAATCTTTTTGTGATAAAATTGGCGAGAAAAATAGCAAAACTGATGTTTATATGCAAGTAGATAAAAGACACTTTATTCTTAACAACAGATATCTTATACTTAGTTGAAGCTTCTAATTTACGTTTGCACTAAGAAGAGCCTCTCTCTTATAACAAAGTATAGAATTATCTATATAAACCGATAGTATATATACAAGTTTGAACATTTTTTTAGAGTTTAAAGGAATTTAATTTTATTATTCGCGCACATAGCAATATTGCAATTATCTTGACAGTAAATTGCCGTTTATATATGTTTATGTCTAAATGAATTGAATGATACATACAGTACATAAAAATATGAAAAACGAACATTCTTAGATAGCTCTCCGGTAGAAGATTTAATATCTTCCAGTAATATTAGCCAACAGTACACGAACTCTTCTACATGCTTCACAAGTTATTAAAGAAATTTAAGAACAAATATGTATATTCTGTATATACAAAACTATATACTTGCTTAAATCATATGTGTATATTGTGTAGACATGTACTTTACGTGGCAATATATTATTAATATGATCTATATAAGAGTTGAGAAAATACAGAGTTAGTTTCTTGCTTTCTAAAAAATATTCGTGATGCCGTGATCGTCTGTTATACTGTACACTTCATGAGATAGTTTTTGCTTTATCTTCAAACTCTTTGCACCATAAATGGCGTTAGGGAACTCATCTGTCCTAGTCCTACTTGGATGTGCTGCATATGAATTTCTACACAGTTTTGAAACACTTGTTGATTTTGCGGACTGAGTTTCGATCTGATCTGTTCCATAGTACCTTGCAATACCTTGAGCTCGTATGCGTTTTGATCGGAGTCCGATAAGCTCTGCAATAGAAAAAAAGTTTTTAGTATCAGACAAGTAAAGAGCAAAATTAATTTAGCAGGAAATATCTGTTTATCTTACTTTCACTTGTAACATCAGCGCAGTCAAATCTGTTACCAATTGATTCATTTTTCCTGGTGCTTTATCGTTTATTACGTTATTTTTAGCGACCATATCTGCCGCTTCTTGCTTGCACTTCTCTCGAAGATGCGACGGAGCTAACATCGCCGCCACGCTCGGTTCGGGTGCCATTTCCTGACACAATTCTTGTATTTCGTTCAAAAAATCTTGGAGAGCTCCATTCATTCTCTCCAATTCGACAATGATTCTAAAAACGAAGATACAGTATATCAAAGACATGACACGACATTTAAATTAGGTATCTCTTAAATACTTTTTATCAACACAGTTTTTTTATGTACTTAGCTAATCGTACCCTGCGTATTTTTTTTCGAAATCGGAAGGAAGCGATTCACCTAAGGAGCGTCTCTTCTCAGCTTCCCCGTTCATCTCCTTCAATTTCTTTATTTTATTCTTCTTAGTTGTTAATATCTTATTCACTTTGACCATAAGTTCGAGTAACTTGAGTGGAAAACCGTTTACTGTACCACCAGTATTCGTCTTTTTTGGAATGGACACAGAGGCATTGGATATCAAAGGATCGTTGGTCAATCGCGGGGACAATTTCATCATGTATGATGAGGAAGGTACGTATTGCAAAGGCCGCGGTCTGAACTTTTGAGAGAACGACGCCAGGCTGATCGTTTCCGGTGATTCGTTGGACTAGCGGAAAATAAATTGTACATTAATTTGTGAATGTAATCGTTAACATTTTTCTCGGAGAGTACAAGCGACATACCAGAACTTCATAATCGGGGACACTGTGCGTCCCAAGTCCGGCTCTCTCAAACGTAATTCTGTAAGTATTATTACTGGTGTCAACGGCGTCGATGCTCCCGGTGAATAAGCCATCCTGCGGTTTCCTCAACCTCGCCGTCACTTTCGTGCCGATCACCAATTGCAGCGGTATCTCAGGTGGCAGGTCCTTGCAACTCGTTATATCCGCAGTCTTCCTCTGCTGCAGCATCCGTATTTTCTGCCTCTTCCTTTCCAGCTCGCGTCTCTCCTCCTCGAAGAACGACTGCGAGCATCTTCGCGGCTTGCCCATCATCCGTCTGATCTTGCACCACTCCACGCGCGTGAGTTTGCGAGTCTTCAATTGCGGAAACGATTCTTTCAAGCAAATCATGAAGTCGTTGTCGCCCTCGAACAATATCCTGCGCCAAACATTGTTTTACAATATTAGGAAAACCGACTTATTTCTCCAATACTATTAGTAATGTAGCTGTATGTATCTCAGTATTATTTCGTGTTACGTTTGCACGTACTTGTCAATATTGCTGTAAAACCACTCGTAACAGACCCACTTATGCGCCTTCGGTAGCTTCAACAAGTTTCTCAGTCTCATGCCAATTTTCTGCCCTATCTTACGATCAGGCGATGCAAGTTGCGACAGCTTGTCGGGCTCCTTCTCCTGCTTGACCGGAGTCGTCACAGGGGTTACCGGTTGCGAAGATGAACTTGTACTCTTCGGCGTGGTCGCTATCTTAGCCTGCCTCTTCACCGGCGACGGCCGCATCATCTTTTTCGGCGATTGCTTCGCGTCTACCGCCGAAGGGTCCTTCTTGATTCTACGTAAAATTATCACACGTTTAATGAACCAGTAAAGTCTGTTGTTCATCGAATTAACACTAATCTCTATTTCTAGGCGCGAGGCGTGCAATTCACCTGTGGTGCGGATGATTGATCAAGACGTCGTCGTAGAATAGCTTGTTCTTTTTCCTGATTCTCGCTGGCATGCCTCTGCGATTCAGCACCTGCACCGGCTGGGTCGGGGGATTTGGTTTGGAGGGCGGTTGAGCGCCTACCCTCTGCAGCCCCAGAGCCGCAGGTCCCAGCTCCGGAATCGGCTCCGACTCCTCCGTGTCCATTTGCTGATCCATCGACTGATTTGAATTGTGCTGCTCATCCATGTCCATCATATCCTCGTCCATTATCTCGGTCTTGATCTCATCGACAGCTGGATAGCCACCATTTTTTATGGACAGCAAAGCCTCCGCGGATTCACCTGGGCGAAATCATTCGAAATCAATCTGCGTGTCCTACGTGCGACTGAGACATACAAGTGATTCCCTCGGAATTGAAACGCTGTGTCGTACGCAGCTTGGTCAACTACAGACGCGGCTATTAACGCTCCCTGTAAGAATTACTCCGATAATTGCGTGTCGCCAGCGAAGGCTGGCAACGAGTCTCGGACGCGCGTGCAAATCTACACCGCGCGAAAGAGTGAAACCGGGAAAGTTTTAAAAAAAACGTACGTGTACCCAGGCTCGGGCCGCGGGACAACGGCCGAGGCATTCGCGGCGATTGGGTTGAAGCGAGACCGCGAGCAGGTCGACGGCGTGAGGGGGGGTGGACGCGGACGCCCGAGGGTGGCCTCGCGGGGCGACGACGGCGAAATCGGCGACGACGGGAAATTGAGCGAGAACGGTATCGACCGCCTGCGGGGGGGCACGACATAACCAAACTCGGGCGGAGGGCGTTTGATAAACAGTCGGCGCGGGCGGCCGTGGCGGCCGCCGGCGGGCGGGCCAGCGCCGCGGGTCA
>NW_011967205.1:1249432-1292025 GCF_000949405.1 Vollenhovia emeryi
CAAGTATTCCAATGGGTTAGGCTGGATTCAGACTGAATGCGATGAGCGATGAGCGACGAGCGATATCCAATGGGCGTACAGTCTTTATAGGAAAACTATACGCTTTCCCGTATAATCTGTACGCCCATTGGATAATCGCTCGTCGCTCGTCGCTCGTCGCTCATCGCTCATCGCGTTCAGTCTGAATCCAGCCTTAAGCGGGCCTCCTTTTATACCCTACGAGACTGGATTTTGCTTCCGAGTTTTTGGCCGCCACCATGCGCGGCCTAGCGGCGGTCAGCGAACTACTCAGAAGCTGGCGCTCGCGCGCCCGCGCGCGTGTCGCGCAGTGCCGGATTGCCATAAGATGTCCCGTAAAGGATATCCGTTCAAGGTACGACAACAGACATCCGTTAAATGTCCATTTCACGTTCACGGACGTTCGGACGTAAATTGGACTTAAACTGGACGTCCACAGGACATCCTGTGCTATCTGGGATTGTTAAATTATATTGAGTTAACATTGGTTGGGCTTGGCAAAATATTTTTTTTACAACTGTTGGAGGTCCTGAAATTGAATTATCTCACTAAAAAAAAATAATGATCCAATCTTAGCTTAGAAAATTTCTGACCGTTGCAAAAATATAATATACAGGGTGTCCCAATTTAATGTCTCACCTCAAATAACTTTTTATTTTTGATCGCAGAAAAACGTTTCAGACAAAAGTTATTTGGTTCAAAGGGGGTGCCATTAGTTTGGCCTTGAGTTGCTTGAAGGTCACCTTCAATTTTTTGAATGGAACCCCCTATTGTTTATTATACTATCTTATTCTACTAATTAACATGAACATCTTTTGCCTGAAACATTTTTTTATTTGCCTAATACTTTTTCGGTGAAAATGAAACAAAAAGAAATAGCCATTGTGAGCACAAGTTGCTTTTATATTGCTAACAAAAATGTTGGCATCTTACTATGCATCTATGTTGTCTATTGTGCTGTTGTCTACTATGAAATATTTACATGGTCCAAACATTATATTAGCATTAAGTGCTTGGTCAGATGTAATAGATGTAATATGTTTATATCTCTTTGAAAACTGGAAACAATACTATTTCTTTGTTAACAGTGTGCCCATTTGATGTTCTCCATTTAGCTCTGCACTTTAACTACGACAATATGTTAATGCTAGCTGTACTTAAATCGCTCAAACATTGAATTCACATTCCTAGTGAAGAAACAGCATCAGTTCAAGCCAGCCAATTGCTGGCATTTAATATTCATACATTGCTTTAGCATGGAAATTAAATTAAGAACGAGAAATTAAACACTTACGGTTAGTTAGTTAAATCGTTAAGTTAATCATTTTGGTCGAAGTCGTTCTAAATAAAGCTTTCTTAATAAATTTAATTAGTTGTGACAATTTCTCGGGACACGAGAGATGTGTCTTCAGAAGCGGCGCGTTTCTCGGTGAACTGTTTGATCCAAATTTTCGCAGAAGCAACGAGCACGAGGAGTCGCAGCCAAAAATCTGGTACTATCAAGATCGGTATCGGGAAAACCCGGAGAAGGAAGTCGAGCTGGGAATGGACAACAACGTTTCGTATAGTCGAGTCTATGTAACGCCGGATCTCTCTCTCGTCGTGAAGAGCTTTACAGCCGCTGACGCCGGCATTTATCGATGCCACGGCAAAGAGGGACAAGAGGAAGGGGACAAATACAATTATAGGCTTGAACGTAAAACAAATGATAACAATTGATGTAATATATTTTATTTCTTGGTAATATTGCACTATGCATATTTCACTCTGAATGTGTATTTGGATGCTCAGCTTTATTTTTTAGTTGGATTATTACTAAAAATTCTTAATCGAGAAAGAGATTATAGAATAGTAACAATTTATTTTGCGTTTTTAAAATGTTAATTCTGAGAATCAAAATTAATATTTTTATTTTTATGCAAGCTAGCGATTCTCAAGGATATCGGCGGCGAGTTTGTAGAAAAAGGAAACATAACCGAGTGGGAAAAGTATCGCGAAATATATTTATGGCCTGTAACCATGAGATTTGCAGTAAGTTAACGAGTTGTCAATTGATTATAAATAAAACTGCGATATATATTGTTTTATTCGCTATCTCAATGAGACATGACGTCGATTCGACATTGTTTCGACACCGATCGACGAATCATGTCTCACTGGGATATTCAAACGAAAAACAAACCAGAAATATTTGGTTTAAAGTAATCGCGACGTATATGCACGTATCACATCCAGGCTAGTAGTTGTCTAAAGTAATTGAAAGAAAGAATCTTTCGCTAGGTCTCGAAAATGATGGATTTGGCAGAGATCCGTGAGGAAGGGGTAATCCTTCAAGTAGCGTCTGAATGGGGTCCCTGGGGCCCGTGCAAACAGTGCTTAGATAATCGCGGTATCAAAACCAGCAGAGGCTTCTGTAGATTAAAGCGCAACATAAATTTGGCGAGTACCATACTTGTGTTTCTAGTCTTTCCCATTTAAAAACTTAAAAATTTCCATTGTAAACTTTAAATTTTGAATTTTTTATATCCTTTATTGCAACTTCGTTAAACATTTTCTTAATATCAATGATTATTTTAGACGGTGATAGAGAAAAATGATTCGATCATTGTACACTTCTTCCGGGGCTCTCCGATGCTTCCTTGCAAGTAAATGTCTGTAATTGTGCATCTCCAACAGCGACCGTTCACGCAATACAACGCGACAACTTTTAAAAACACTATGCATTCTCAGATCCGTTCTGCTCCGGGACGAATTTCCCAGCGTCAGCCGTGTCGTGCGATCTTTGCCGGAATTTATTTT
This sequence comes from Vollenhovia emeryi, assembly GCF_000949405.1. Lineage (NCBI taxonomy): Eukaryota > Metazoa > Arthropoda > Insecta > Hymenoptera > Formicidae > Vollenhovia > Vollenhovia emeryi. The sequence continues at coordinate 1,252,250 of NW_011967205.1, forward strand.
AACAGAATCTTGCAAGAAGTGCCCATCCGTGAAGAAAAGGAGAAAGGGCGAAAAGTTTCGTTACGCCAAGCGATATGTTCTCGCCGAAGGCGCGCATCTTGCCGTCACTTGTCCGGAGTAATTCGCCCAAAGATTCTAGAAGCGTAATCTTTCACAAAATTCTTAGTTAATCCTTTGGCGCTTAACGTATCTTATACATTTAAATACAAAAATTAGAAACGGACGACACATCTTGAATATGTAGGTCGAGCTCAGCGTCGCAAGTAATTTGGAAAAAGGACACACTCACTTTGAAGAAGGGAACAGTTCAGTCATTTCATAGAAAAGATAAAGAGGCTCGAGTGATGGTAGACCCTTTCTCGACACTTTATTTAACAGGTAACTTGTATTGATCTTTTAGATTTTATGAAAGTGCAATCTAAGATATTTGTTTTATTTATCCAAATGCGTGACAAGAATTCATAATTTCTACGTGTATTAAATCTTAATACTATGCGCATTTTCTCTCGGTAGACGTGTCCAGAGAGGAACAAGGTAACTATACCTGTTTCGTGGATAACATTAACATGATGCGCTTGAAGATCGTTATTGTATCTAAGACTCGGCTTTTGACGCAAGGTCAGTGAAAACTCGCACAATGAAAATTATTATAGAGTATATAAAGTGTAATATAGTAACAAAAATAATGATAACAAAAGTTTCATCGCTAAATAGTTAATTGTAAAATTATTAACATCTTTTCGTACGTGTCGCTCTTTACAGCTTTCTTTCGGCACTTGGGTTATTTGGGATTTATAATTTTCTTGACTTCACTCTGCTACTGTGCGGGTGTAATAATGACCTGTCGGCAAAGAAACAAATTTCAACTGTTGCCGCAAGATGAGCCTTCGGGAGACGAGATTGAATAATCTCGATGCCAAACTACAAATTTTATCTTGACACTTTATGGAAGTTAATAGTAATAATTACATCATATTATTGTAGATTAAACTTCGATTTTAAACTATTGATCTCTCTGTAAATGTGCAATGTATTTTTTTTCACGGTGATTTTTATGTGCTTATTAAAGCTGAAATTTTTTTTCCAGGAGGATATTGAATTATTGAAAAGTTTTGCTTCTTGGCTAACGCTGTTAACTGCACATTTTTATCACGCGCAATTCTGTACTTTAATGTTATTGTGAATGAATCTATTGAGCAAGCATGCGACTAGTTATCGGTCGAGAACGCTTCGCGAGACCTCATGGCTGTCTCCTTCACGTTCCCTCGATCTGATCTTCCTCGGCATGCTGTGACCTTAAACTCGAGTGAAAGGGGGAACTGGTAGAGACAGCTACAAGGCGTACGTATCCGTCTCCAGACAGTTAAGTTTAGTTTCAAAATGGCTGTGTCCCATCGTAGCTCCCGGCTCGTTGTCTACGGTGCTCGTTAACGGGCCAATAGGCTTCACTCACAAAAAGACTGAACTGAAATTAAAGGCAAAATAGGATGAAACTTGGAACGAGCGTCCAAGCGATCGTCGCGACTTTCTGCATAATCGCGCTTCAGGAATGCGTCGGTGAGTTTCTATCGCGAGTCTCGAGAAACTTTCTCAATTACTTCATCTGTATATTTCTTGAAATTTTTGGTGCTTAAATATCTTCTTAACAAAATGACAAATAATATTTAATACCAGAGAGAGAGAGAGAGAGAGAGAGAGAGAGAAAATAATTACGATTAACAAAGGAAAGGACATATGCTAGAATTTCTCTTTTTTGGATAATGTAAAATTGCGAACGTGAAAAAATTCGAAATTTTTCAAGTTTTAATCAATATGCCATTTTTAGTAAGAATTTTTGTTTTGTTAATACTAGATTTAGAGTATTAATATTTTGTGTGAATATTTATTTCTGTATCTTATAAACAAAAAAGTGTTACTTAATTACGGATTAATTGTTATTGAAGTACAAATTATATTGTATCGTATTGCATAAATAATTTTGCTTTACTCAACGCTTTATATAGATTATAAGAAAATGCCGCGTATCATTAATCGTTCGATGTCTATCGCGACGCAAGTGAAATGACGCTCGAGCGATAGTAGGTAAAAGTGACAGTTTCATTCGTCGCGCTATTGCAGGCATTCTTCGAAGATGCGTAAGCTGCAGATCGAGGGGAGACCTGGGCTCGTGCAAAGATCCTTTCACTATGAATTCTACGCAAATCGCGGTCGAAAAAGGCATCGACGCGGTACCGTGTGTTTCCGGGTGGTGCGGAAAAATCATTGAGAGTCAAAATTTAAACAATGGTAAGTTATTAAAAAAAAGTTTTATTTTCAGCAACATAATTTGTATCGTTCTGCAATAAAAATGCAATACATTTTTGTCATATATAAAGTTTATATTAACATTATTTTCGTATTACATATTACATGTTAATAAAATTATTTGTTAAATAATAAATATTTTTTTAATTGATACAATCCAATTATTCTTTTATAAAGAGACCTAAAAATATTAACAAATTTATATTTTACAGAATATGGTACCGCCACTCAAAGATTGTGCTTCCAGCGAGGCCCTGACGACAACGAGGAGAGATGCGCTTATACCGTGTGGAATTACAAGAAAGTGTATATGTGCCTGTGTTATGGGGATCTTTGCAATGGAACAATAAGAACATCCGTCGCCAGTGGTCTTTTAACAATGATAGCTGTATACTTAACACGGTGGCTTATTTAAGGACATTCGTAACACTCATATGGATGAACTAAAGTGATTAAACTTACTGTGAGCTCTTTGTAGAAAAAGCGAGAATTTCTATAAGAATCAGCACTGACAGACGAGTGCTGCGGATGTGTAACATAATGTGTTCTTTATAATGCATATCATAAAATAATAACAAGGTGTGTTTTAGTATTAATATATTTTTAGATATATATTTTTTTTCACTTAAGTTTATTTAATTAATTTTGCTAATTTGGAATTAATTTGAGAAACATGTACAAAAATCTGCCATTCAGCGTTGATGCAGCAATGATGGGACACTTTATATCTTATTATTAGTAATTTAAAATTAGTAACTTAAAACTGAATATAATCTTAAATACATCATTCCTGTCCTCTCCACGAAAATACACGTTAGTTTCTAGCTTGTTATATTTTGCAGAACATTCACATAATTGTAAATTGTAAAAAAAATATTATGTATAGCTTGCTCAAATGTTTGGACCCAATAATCTTGGATGTAAATCACTTTCATCATTCTTAGATTAGCTATTCCTTCCTATATTCCCTATGGAACGGAGACTTAGGATTCAGACTGCCAAGAATGTGTCCATGTAAGCCGTTCAGCCTCCTTTCTTGCTGATTTCGTAGTATCGCTCTTACATGAGGATAATCGTCGAAGAAAAGCTCACCCAATCCGTAGAGATATTTAATTGCCATCATTGCTTCACGGTCGGTCAATAAAAATGGATCTTGTTCTGCAATTGGAACGAACCAGAATTATACAAAGCAATATGCACATATGTGTACATATACAGGTGTGTATGTGTAAAAGAAGATTACAAAGACAAATTAGAATTTTGTCATTTTGTTCAAAATTTCATCATGAATTAAAAAGTGAATACATGTAAACCATTTTGTATTATCAGCCAGCAATTACCGAAAAGAAATGCTTACGCTGAGATTTGTAGAAGTCGGGAATGTCGTGTTGCACCTCCTGCCAGCTATATCCAAGATCATTGACGTCAATTGGTGGTAGAAAAACGCCGACCGGCCACAGTGATTCGGCGTTTCCTGGATTCGCTATCATTTGTCGTAAGTGATTTTGCCATAAACTCGTCCTATAATCATAATCTGTAAAAATGAACCGTATTATGGATATAAATGATTTTCTCATTAAATATCGTTTAAAAGATACATCATTAATGTTGAATAACTCTTAATTAATTGCACCAAAATAACTGTACGAGTACAGAAATAAAATAATCACCAGGATTCTTAGAATACTTTGTTGCACTTCGTCGGCCGATCGAGATGAACGACTTCTGAGCCACTGTTCGATCACCTGGAAACGAATGCGAACGAGTTAAAGCACTTCACAACTTAGTGCGACATAAAGCATTATTGCGCAACCGATAGCTAACCGTCTGTTGTAATGCTGTGCTCGTACACATTGGGAGGCGACACGAATTTCACGTGCACATTGGCGAGCGGCAGGGAACTGGCCACAGTCACCGTGAGAAGCAGCAACACCACTGTTATCTGAAATCAAAATAGCGATTTATCTCGTAATTAACGATGTATCTTGTCGTCAGAATCATTGCCGGATGTCTGTCAGTCGCGAAAACGTGAGAAAAGTGATTTAGAAATTCTGGAGTATATTTCACGACTACTTTGGAGTCGACTTCTCTTCAGCAAAAAACTTTCAAACTTTTGCTAAAACACAATTCGTGTAAAAATAAAGTTAGAAAGTAGATTTTGCTGCGTTCCGGAATGTCTCAATCTGTTTCTGACTAGCTCGTTACGGAGTACAGTGCGGTGCATTAATTCGCCTCGGGTCATTTTGTCAAAAAGCGTCTACGTTTAAGTATAATTTTGTCCATCCCTAATTATAATATTATCCGAACCGAATTAATGCACTGTACTGTACTTTATTGTATCCATTAAATGTTTGACTTAAAAAAATATATTGTTTGACAATGCACGATTGCTGAAACTTAATACGTCATGAAACTTCGAATAGCTTTCACAGAAAATTTTCTTGGCAAGAGTTATATCATATTGCACGCTCGGGTTTCAAGATACGATACGTACACGATACGTTGCGAACGTAGAAATTCGTTTGCAAAGAAAAGTAAGGTAGCCAACGGCAATAGTAAAATTATTCACTTCTTACGTGACTTCCTCGTAGATTGGATATATATTTAACCCGAAACGAGTTTAGTGTTTACCAATTAAATCTAATATTCATTACAAAAGTATATTGTTGTTATAGAATATGCAACAGTAATAATTTTTAATAAGAAATAACGATGCAAATTGATTAATAGATTCTAGCATTAACATGAAACCAATTTTTGAATTTTGAAATTAGCAACGCGACTGTTTAGACACGATAATATGTTATACATATATGTCTCTTGTATCACTAGAAAAGAATAGACTCCAATTTTGACGGAAACTTTAAGCGTTATTTGCTCTCCGTAAGACAGCCTGCGGCGAGGGCTTCTACATCACAATATACACGTTTACGGCAGATAAATCTCTTTTTTTAATGAATCACGACGCAGAAAAGGGACCGTGCAAAACACATGTTACAAAAATGTGTCAAGGTGAGTACGGTTCTAAAAATATGGTTCTATGCAGACGCATATGGAACTCAATTGCATAACATAGGAAGAAATTATGTAATTGCTCCCAAAAATTAATCTGCGAGATTAATCTTTGCAGTGAAGTCTGTGAGTGATATTTTATTAATACGTAAAAATGTGTCAACATCAAACAAGTGTATCAACCGTCTGTATCTTGAAAAGAATCGAATTAATTAGATCGTTACACGTGAAACAATCCATTTAGAAAATTTATGTTTTATAGAACATTTTCCTAATCAATGTTTCTCACCATCAACCATTACACGCTAATAAAACGCTTCATGCGCGACAGTTTAATAGTAAAAAAAAACAAAGTAACGTTAATCCATCAATATTCCAGTTTTGTTTAAATGAATGTTACAAATCAATTATAATATGAAATATTCTATTTAGTCATGAAGAATTTAATCGGTAATATCTATATCTCTCGATTTTTCCTCTTTCGTAAGGCCGTAAAATATTGACGCTCTTGCCAACATATAACAAGAAGGTTCAGAGAGCGTGTTTTATTAGCTCCTTTACGATCCCGTGGTTATCAATTTCTAACACATCATTCTTGCTTCTAGGTTCTCCAGAGGTGCATCGACAGTAATTTATTATAACATAAACTTGACGTAACGTCAGACCATGTTACGTCATTTCGACGACCTGCTTGCGGAACGCTGCCCTCCCCTGCGAGTATACAAAACAGACTTTTCCCACCAGGATTGGAGGCAGCAACATTGCGCTTTGAAAGGCAATATTTTTAGCGACCGCGACAGTAGTTATATCTCTGCATACCATCGGTACTCCTACACCGATCGCGAGTAAGCGCGTCTACGCCTCGACGAAACGTGTGTGCGCACGAGCTTAGTCCTCGACGGTTCCTCGAGGAGGCTCATAGAAGAGACGCACACGTGCTCGGCGGTGCGTGCGTGTCAAACCCACCCTTTCGCCTTCCTTTCCGCTCACCTTCACCTGGGAGTACAATCGGCCGCTATTGAATCCGACATTTGAGATTCAGCAGTGCGGAAATTTCGTGTGCATAAGTAGCACTTCTGCGCTGATAGATAATCGAGCGGCGATTCGGTACTCTCCGGAATTTGCGAAAGGATCGAGTTTCGAAAGGGCGTGAGATATCTCTCTCTCTCTCTCTCTCTCTCTCTCTCTTTCTTTCTCATACACACACAGGAGAGAAAACTCGGTTGTTATCGACGACAAAAGAGACAACGTTGCGCAAAGTAAACTAACTTGTGAAATATAATTAATTGGTTTATACACAATGTCATTTTGAACTTAATGTTAAAACTTTCTTGATGTGTATATGTTTAATTAAAAGTAATTTATAATCTATAAATATTAAATCGAGAATAAGAAGCATTTTAATTGTTGAGTCGAGACGATTTGCGATTCAATTTGCTTTTGTATAATTTTCTGATAGCTTTTTAAATGTGCAATATGAGTCACTGTTTCTAAATGTTTCCTATATTATTAGAAAGCAATTTATAATTTATGAGTGTTTGATCGAGGACGAAATATTTTAAGCACGCGAGCAGGAACAATTACTCAAGCATGCGAAAAAGACGTCTTGAACGTCGTCTTAAAGACACTAAGGTGTCTTAATATACTTTGGGTAGTTTGCGACCTAATTCACTTTTGCACAATACAGTCTGATTAGTAAGAGTGTTGACACACAGCGTATGAGAATGAAAAAAAATATATGTATTGCTGTAAACTGAGAGCGATCCCATTCTCGTGATACATCACGATTTGATTAAGTAACAGCGAGTCGCAATGAAGCAATTACATTGATACACACGCATACGCATGCACAAGAATTTGTAAGTGCGTGCATAATGGTTACCGTCTTCTACCTTTCTAATGATACATTAAATCCGTAGATAAACTAATTTATCGCGTGGGAGTGATTACTCGATACGATTGCAATAGCGGCCCGAAAAGTGCCGGAACGTAAGTTTCACAAAGAAGTTTCTTTCGTCAAAGAAACTTTGTTGTAAAGCTAGCTTACGTATAATACCTTCCCCAAATAGCACAGATGATTGATCGTTACATGACTTCAAAAGGGATTTATTTTTTAAATTATGAATCAGCGTAATACGTTCAACGTAAACTGAAAAAGAATTTCTCTTCGGCACAAATTCTCATAAAGAAATACACTTTTATATCCGAAAAGGACTCGGAATTAAGTGACGTAAAAGCGAACTCCTTTTGAACTCTTAAGAGTGTTTTAAGACTAGAAATGGGATGGGAAAAGAATTAATGTTATAATTCAGGATTCAAAACGAATTCTTTAATCCGGATTCTCTGTGTTATTTAGGGACCCTTACTTTAAGGAGTAAAAATCGAAATGGAAAAGTTGCTTGAGCCATCATTTTCTCTACAAATTACAAAGTAAACATACTTTTGCTAGATTGCAACATATTATTTTCATTTCTTCTAAGTAATAACAATTTTATCGAATTGCTTGAAAATCAAGAATTTCATTAATTCGTAGTGTAGAGCATAGAAAATTAATGTAAAAGCTCCCGTTCGGGAAAAAGCTTGTGACACCAGCGAAGTTCGCACTAGTAATTTTACGTTCATACTAGTAGTTTGCACTGTTAGTTATTTTTGTACTACTTTGTGTTACGTTGAACTAATGACTACATTTAGACGTCACCTTTGACTTTAATAACTACTGATCAGTTAAAAACTATTGATGTGAAAGATGTATAAACGCTAGTTAAATCCGAATTTGTAACGGAAAATTTAACTCGCGTTTATACGATATTTTTCGTACGACATGTGTTATATTACAATTATTGTATTGAGTAAGAAATTATAATATGATTTTATGTAACTGTTACTTAGGGCCAATTTCACAAACGGTTAACTGTTAGGGCCATCGCACACAAAATTGCATAGCTGCATATACATAGCATAAGACCATCTGGATCAATGAGCATGTTATGTAAATCAATATGACGATTCAATGCTTGATGCTCGTTGGTTTAGACGGTTCTTATGCATATGCAACTATGCAATTTTGTGTGCAATGACCCTTAACCAGAGTTCAGTCAACGTCCTATCTTTTTCTATTTTGTTATCTAAGAAGAGACAGAGAGTCAATTAACCTTCGGTTAGCTGTTAACCGACGTTTGTGAAACTGACCCTTAGTGTTTACCGCTTGGTTTACCGGTTACTGAACGCTAGAAGAAATGCTCAACTGCAATATACACTGTACGGAATATGCACTGTTAGTTGATTGTATATTGCAAACTTATGAACACTATTAGTTCGCACTTGAAATCTCTGCACTAGTTATTCCAGTAGTACCTATTATTGCATTCTAGTAATTCACACTGATCAATAGTTAATAATTGTATGTGGACTCTGTTTATAACTAGTGTTACAGTAACGATTACAGTAGTGATAACTGCTTTTAACTATTGGCGTTCAATAGCTACTACCCTAGTAGTACAATATATTGGCGCAATATTGGGAAATAATGTAAATCTAGTATTTCCAATATTGAAAAATAAGAATCCAAACATTATGCAATTTAGAAGATTCTATTATTTTCAAGAAGTCAGCTGTCAATCGAGTCGCGACGTATCGTTGATCGTAACTTTTCCCAGTGCATTCGACTGCATTCGACGTCTCGACGCGAACAGGCAAGGGGGATTAAAATAATTTAAAGTTTTCAGATGGAACGACGAGGAGGTAGCTGCGCGACCGTCGACGAGCGGTCAAGGTACCCCGCGGGGGAGGCACAGGTTCGTCCCGTCTCACTTCACCCACCGTCATCCTCGGGCGCCGATCGAGCAGGATCCCAATGAGACGAGCACGCCCGGGTCCCCGGATCGCAGTCGCGGCGGCAAGGATCTCTCTTGCAGCGGACACGCGGGTACTCTAACAGGAAGCAGCCGGATTCCGCGAAACGCGTCGTGGATGCGGTATATAGGAACTGATCCAGGCCGGTGCGGAGAACGTCGGAAAGGCCGCCGCCGGCCGCGTGCATGAATTTCAGCATCCCCCTTCTCGTCACTCGCCACCCGCGACGGGTACGTGCATGCTGTGTACCCCACTTGCGTGTGACTCGAGGTGCGCACCGCGCGGAGGCTCTCCCGAGAGAGTAATAAGGACCTATCTCGCAGGGGAGATGACGGCGAGGCACTTTCATCTCGCCACGCGGATCGCGCGCGCGGCTCGCCATCGAATTAGCTCTCGCGCGCTTGCGAAACGGACGTTTCGTCCGCGAACGCGCAACACGCATTTTTCGTCCCCGCGGTCACGACGAGCCGCGCGCGCGGTCGAACCGAACCGGGACGATCGGATCGTCGAATCGGTGGAGAGAGCAGCGAGGGGGGCCTGTCGAGTACGAGACCGTATAAGCAGGAGATGATCTTTCAGGGGAGGACGACTTTCTTAAAGGTTTCGTGACTTTCTAAGCGGGTGATTATGCTTGCAATTAAAGAGTAAGGAATTGTAATGAGCGTAATTTATAATTCGCCTAAGTTGGATGGATTACGTTCATTTATCTCCCGTCTGTTGCGTTGCGTGGCACTGACTTATTCCCCTTTCACGCTGAACAACATTTAGGACGACTTAATTGAGTCTCCATTAACTTAATTAACGATTCAATTATTAAGCAATCTTGTACCGGTTCGTTAACGTGAATAGAACGTTTTATTACACACGAATGACTAATTTTACGATATATAAAAATTGGATTACATTTAGGGTGACTTGAATACACTTTGATTAACTTAATTAACTATTCAATTAGCTATCTCTTATACGTTTTGTCAATATAGATAAAATGACTAATTTTATAATATAATGGAGAGAGAGATTAGATTACATTTAGGGTGATTTAATTGGACTTGGATTAATTATCAATTCAATGATTATTAAGCAATCTTGTATCGTTCTGTTAGACCGACAAATTTTATAATATATGGAGAGAAAGATTGTGGATTAAGAGAGAGAGAGAGAGAGAGAGAGAGAGAGAGAGAGAGAGAGAGGATAAGAAATTATATAATCAGAAATGTTTCTTTATGCTATTCAGCCGATTAAATTAATCGAAATTGGATCGAAGTTGCGATTACAATTGTAGCTGGCGTCTTGAAATGCTTTATGCAGCGTGAAACGGGAAGCGAGATTACCAAAAAATGCAAGCGCGTTGCGTATTTCTTAAGCGAATTAGAGCATGCTACAACTGTAATGATACTATCGCTGTGCATTCGACTTCCGTGCTCCGGATGCAAATTAATTGTAATCAACGATTGTAATTAACAACCCATGGGTGCAATTGTTTATGCAGTTAGTCCCAGTCTACAATAGATGATTTAAGCCCTAAGCTTTAAGAAATTGGCCAATCACGGTCAAATATGAGTAGAATGCGCGACTGTGATTAGTCAATTTCTTAAGGCTTAGGGCTTAAATCTCTATTGTAGACTGGGACTTACTCGTCGATTGATGTCGAAACGACGTCGATTCGACATCAATCGACGAGTCATTTCTCGCTGGTTTCAGAATACGGGCCTTAGGCCCGGTTTCACCAAACGTCGTTTAACTTTAATCTCATTGTTACATTAATTCACGTTTGTCTCTTTCTAAAGTAACAGTTGAAAAAAGACGAAGAACGAATTAAGCTAAGCTTCAAGTTAAACGACGCTGGTGAAACCGGGCTTTACCCAGTGAGAAATGATTCGTCGATCGATGTCGATCATTTCTCAGTAGAGTCTTAGAAAGCGGTATTTAAATGTTAATTCGACCTTTCGAGATTCCACCCAATCGAAAGAAATGACTGGAACATTCCGCGATCATATTTAAGACGATCGAATTAATATGAGCACCACCCTTGGTTGCTCATTCCGCCGTTGTTTCTGAAAATAGCGTTCCCCGATAGCACACACACTTCTATGAATATTCTTCTGAAGTGCAAATATCCTTAATTTCAGAATATTCCAATCAAATATTCTATAAATATATACATATATATAGATTATTACTATTAGAAATCCTATATTCATAACAAAGAAGAACGTTTTTAGAATATTCGTCGAGAATGTCTTTGGAATATTCGTTCGGAATATTTTTTCAATATTTGTCGAGTTTATGTATTGCACATTGTTTATTGTATAATATACTTATCTTATGCAAAAGGTAGTGAGGCCTGTGATCATACCATGTATAACCGACACGCTATGTTCGATAGATTATTCTATTCCTATTCGAAAAAGATTTATAGTAGTGCCAGTCGAATGTTCCGCGAACATAAGATAAATATATAAGAATGACCTACGGAATATTCCAAATATTCTTGAAGAATACTCTTAAAATGTTGATAGGGGTGTCTTGTGCTATCTGGGATTTGGAGACCAAGGCGGCTTCGTTCGCGTTTCGAATCGGGGCGCGCGTACGCCGCCATGGCGAGACAACCGTCGCCGGAGTTCCGGTTCGTCGCGCGCTAGTCGCAGGAGGATTTCGCGGGCGGTCGAGTTTATGGGTAATATTTCCCAAGATTCTTTGTGGCGTGCCTGGCGTACGGGGGACCGGCGAAAATCCAATTCATCACGTGGCGGCCGATCGAGCGGTTCGCGGTCGCGTCGCGTCATGTCCTACCGTGTTGACGTCGCGGCGCGGCGCGCCGCGCCGCGACGCCTCGTCCCTCGTCGCACGGGCACGACGAGTTCTCTCCGTCGTGTCGCGCCTCCTCGCGCCGCGTGTCCAGGGGCACAGCCGTGCGCGAGGACGACGAGACTCGATGTTTACGACGCGTCCAGGGAACGATGCGGCGAGTCGATCGCGTCACCGGCGACGACGGACTGTCAACCGTCGCCGAGCCGGTCGGCCGCGCCGTCGCCCGTTGTCGCGAGGAATGAAGGAGCCGTTCGTTCGATCGCGGTTTGCCCGGTAAAGGTACACGCGCGGCCCCGGCGCTAGGCGTGCGCGCTCTCGGAGGAGACAACTCTTAGGTCGTCCTGCCTGGCATCTAGGTATCAGCGAGAAATGTTTTCTGTTCACAGCTGGGTCGTAAGCGTAGGGATTATGTCGGCACGAACTACAGCTTCGAATTGCATTGCGAATCAGGAGGAGGAGGAGGAGGAGGATGAGGAGATGATCCTGCAAGAGTCTGACGAGGTACATGGAACTGCGCAATACTATTGTCAAGTCTGTATCAACATTTTGTGTGAATCGTCAAGCAAAATCGCTTCGTGTTATCCTTTTAATGAGCTAACAATTTAGAGATGTCGAATAATGAATTTTGTACGATAAGGTGGTTTGCGAGTCTGATGTCATTTGCCAATCTGATCATTTGTTTCGTTTGTCCCTTTTACTTCCAGTCTGTTTCGATATCTGTATGTTCCAACGTTTATGATGCTTCGGTTTCAGAACAATCCTATGGACATTCTGGGTTGTCTGTCGGTTATGATCAATGACGGCACTGGGAAGGATTCGACCCAAGTGCAGGAGCTTATATTGGACGACCAACTGCTTGGCACGATGGTGACTACGATTACGTTGCCCGATGGGACTCAAGCTTTCGTTACGAATAATCTAAGCGACATTGGTTAGCAGCTATTTGAATTTGACTTGGGAAATATTAATATCCAGAAGATACGAAAGGACTAGTTTCCTTAATACAATTTGCATTTGAAGAAAAGCGTAACATCCATTTTGACAGTAGCTGACGAAACTCGTACATTTGCAGATCCCGACTTCAAGGCGCAAACATTGCAAACATCGCTCGAAAACGGAGACACCATTTTGCTGCGAGACTTGTCGGAATTTGGCGATGGCAAGGCTCTTCAACTGGAATTGGATCCAGCTACATTCGTGCAAACCGAAGACGTTGCTACCGAAAATGTAGAGAATACATATTCGCAGGTGGAATTCATCAACGGCACTGCGTACATGGTCGCAGGCCATGTGGACGTAGACGAAAGCTTATGGGAAATTGAGGACGGGAAGTTAAAGAAAAAAGATTCCAAGATTTTAGTCAACAAGCTGTCCGACGCAAAAATTAGGTATCCTTGTCCCAGGGAAGGATGTTCCAAGGTTTACAGTACGCCTCATCATCTTAAGGTAATCAGTTGTTCGAGATACAATACAAATTATATAACCAATCGCGCGGCATCGTTCGCATCTTTTCTAAAGGCCTGTGTTCACGATGCTAGAACTTGGTCCAAGTTCTAGTTCCGAGAAATGTGTAGCCAATCAACTTGCAGCTATTCCATAAAATCTGCAGGTTGATTGGCTACACATTTCGCGAAACTTGGACCAAGTTCTAGCATCGTAGACACAGGCCTTAACAGAGTTATTAAATGCAGTATTCTTAATCTATTTTGTAGGTTCACGAGCGGTCGCACACCGGTCAGAGACCGTACAGATGTTCCCATCCGAAGTGTAAAAAGAGCTTTTCAACCGGTTACAGCCTGAAAGCTCACTCGCGGACACACACGGGTGAGAAACCGTACAAGTGCACGAACGGGACGTGTAACAAGAGTTTCAAGACGTCGGGCGATCTGTTGAAACACGTGAGGACTCACACGGGAGAACGTCCCTTCGTGTGCCCGTACAACGGTTGCGGCCGATCGTTCACCACGAGTAACATTAGGAAGGTACGGAAGCGCAAGGTTCGACCGTTTGTCGAAATATCTCATTGTCCAGGTTCAGCGGGGATTGAGTGCTTTGTTAAATTTCAGGTTCACGTAAGGACGCACACTGGCGAGCGACCGTACAAATGCGCGCAACCGGCGTGTGGCAAAGCTTTCGCCAGCGCGACAAACTACAAGAATCACATACGGATACACTCGGGCGAAAAGCCCTACGTTTGTTCCATAGAAAACTGTGGTAGAAGGTTTACCGAATATTCTAGTCTATATAAACATCATCTTGTAAGCATTTGTTATCGATTATTAATCATTGTATTGTTAAGCCTTATGTCCACGATCTAAACACTGTGTCCAAGTTCTAGTTTCGAGAAATGTCTAGCTAATCAACGTGCATCTTTTACGGAAAAATTGCAAGTTCTCGGATCGTGGACACGAGGCTTTACGATACAATACTGGTCAGACACGTTTGTACAAGATTGTCTCTGGATATTTTTGTCTTTGTAGGTACATACGCCTCAACGACCATTCGAATGCACCCTGTGCTCCAGAAAATATCGTCAGAGTAGCACGTTGGTGATGCACAAGAGAACGGCTCATGCGTTGATCGACAATGACGACGGTGTCGATGTATTTTTGCCAGATTCTCTTGAATCATCTAGTCTTAATAAAAACAAAAATAAGGCCGTGAAAGAAACCGTGAGTGTAATGCAGGTACAAAAGCTGTTTTACTTTACATTTTATTCAGTTTGATGTGAAATTTCGATGTGATTACGCGACTAACTAATCTTAATTGAATAGCGTAAGCTACCAGCGAGAGAAAGACAGATCCAGGTTTCTAAACTGATCAACGAGGCGAACGAGAAAGAGCCACAAATTTTGTTGGTAGGCGATGCTTCACAAATTGCCGCATTACAGGTTTGCATAAGAGTTCGATTATTTTGTGCTGGATTTCTCTTTAGATTATTATTTTTAAAAAGCGATATTTTTGTAATTTATTTGTCTGAAATTTCAAACACAGAAGCTCGATCTGGGAGAGGGTTTCGATGATCCTAGCATCGATGTGACGTTCGAAGGATTAAATATCAAAATGGAGGATATAGGATTTGAATGGAACTAATGCGGAGGGAAAGGAAACGCGTGACGTATGCGACTTTGTATGTGTGAGAAAAGTCTTGAATGTTAGTAGTCTCGTTAACATATACCATTCATGGATGACGTGCTTTGAATACCGAGCAAAATCAAATAAGCAAATGCACATTTTAAAAGGTAGGTTTAAACGACGTTTGACTGCGTCAGCAGTGCGATAACAGCTGCGAGCTAGAATTTTAATTTTTTATTGGATAAAAATATAGGCGCATCAACGAGTTTTTGTAATAATGAGTGATGCCTGAGTGATCGAATTGGTGAAACACCCGCCTAGAGCGTAGGAAAGTCCAGGTTCAAATCCTGGCTGAAGTAATATTTTTCGCAATAAAGTTCTTTAATTAGAATTTGCCAGTTAGCGTCGTTTAGCAATTTTTCTACAATGAGTGATTTGTTGGTGTATGACAGTTTCCATGGTTATTAACATAAAGTGAAAATTGATCCGGTGTAATAAATAAAATCTGATACAATTGATATGTTAAAATATGTATATGCTGGAAAATTATTTTAAGAAAATGTACGAATTCTCACTTTCGCGTCGAATCTAATGATCTCAGCAAAATTATATGATTGTCTATTGATATTCCGAACGTAAGCAAGCAAGATATGTTTACTTAAAAAAAAAGATAGAGGACAACATTTATATAATATGTGATTACGTTCTTAAACTAAAGGCAGTGCCTTACCTGAAAGTGTGAATGCATACAAAGGAAAATATATATCACATATTACATTTTATCCATCTATAGTTATATTCGAGCATATAATATTTCTATGCAATATTCTCAATCCTCATCATATCCAAAATTATATATTGGACTAGCCGAGTTATTTGTATTTTTTTTAATTATTTTGTTAATTAATTTATTTGAAGGAAATAGACTCAGCTTTATTATATAGACTTTTTACATTTAGTTTTATTGGAAAAGCAGCTATTGAAGAACTATGCACTTGGCAATTTGTAAACTGCTTTATTGTGTAATTTTATTTTGTTTTGAGCTTGAGTAACTCCGAAGTATTTTTATTTTTGTGATATGTGCAAACAATAATTATTTTATTTCTTTTCCGGTAGTTCTCAGATAGAAAAATCTGTCGAAGATAGATTTGTCAAAGTGTGTTTGTTATAAATTCTGTCGGTAAAAATGTCAGTAGAAATGTAACGGAATAGACAAATTAATTACAGAAGAATCTGCGTGCCATTTTATACCATTTAAACATATAAACCATTTGAGTGGTTGCAAATGATTAGAGTACTTGATTTCTGCTAGCAATTTGTTGTCCAATCATATCGGCAGCCTCTGCTGGTACAACATGAGTTTACTGTCGACGCAGTTGAGACAATCTGCCTCAATATCCTGTCCCAGTCTACTGGCAAATTTATATTATGATTTTATATTGTTGAATGAGTATGAAACATAACTTATATGTGAAGAAAATGCTGTACATATAAATAGCGAGTCTGTAATTAATACTAGATTATTGTGAGATATATCATAATATAGGAATATAGAAACCGAACTAAAATATGTATGATGACATATTTTATAACGATAGATGGATATAATATTTATATTTCGTATACAAGTGTTTCAAGAAGGTCGACAGAAATATATGTATTATGTTTTGTACCTTCGTTTTTTTCCAGGATTAAATTGTTTTTTCCTAAATATTATAAAACGTATTTATATATGAATCTAAGCGAACCTTAGTGGCAGTCAAATATTTCATCAACGTTTATTCAAATCTTAAGGAAATTTATTTAAGGCTTGGGAAATTAAATCAAATTGCAAATTATTAAAATAATAAATTATACTGTTTCGTCTTTCGAACAAATTCAATAATTTTCTCCAATCAAATTCTCACAGCTAAAAAGGGAACTGCTATTAGCGTTGGGTCGCTGATTAAACAGACTCATTAACACAGCTAAGTACGAGACGCGAAATGTAGCAGATAATGCAGTTATATACACGCCGCGATCGAAACGGCTGGCCTTGCATTAAAAACGAATTGAAACGTTGATTCTTTTAGTCTTAATTTTTAGCTTCCTTTTTATAGTCTTCTATCTTTTAATACAATCGTCAGATATGTTGAGTTATTTTCTAGAATTACATTAGAAACATGTTCTTTATTCCCTTATATTTTTGCAGCACTTTAACATACTCCGTTTAAGATCATTTTGACGAGCACTACAGAACTCGTTTTCGGTCCTCCCACCATCTGGACGATCTTTCGCCTAGCGCTGCTCTCGATTACGGATAGTCTCCATTCGGCCAAGTACTCGACCGCGCTGATCCGTTAATCCAACGCTTAAACTTTTTACAGCAAGGGAGTTGTCAATCTCTGTACATAGAATTAACCCGTCCCGAAAATGATTCAAAGTTCCGCGCCTGTGAACGTTATTACAAAATGTGGATCTTCGGCTTAAGCCAGATATGTACAACGTGCTTAAAGCAGTATGCAACGGATGAGACAGGTGGGTATTAAGCGATTAAATAAGCCGATAAAGATAAAAGAGCAGTACTATTTTCGACTTAGCCATTGTTGACGCTTAACACAAAGTGTCTCTTAACTTCTGTGTGTGTGTGTATGTGTTATCGAATTTTCATATTTTCGAGAATTCGTATTTATCATCTATGTAGATTCAGATTACGATTTTTTTTTTGTGAATTAGGATTGATATTTACTATACAAGTATGTTCTAATTGTATATTTTAAACAGATTGGAAAACTATGTAATATTACTCTTACGTGTAATGTTTTCTATGCGACTACTCTGTTCTATTATATAACTTTAATTGATTCGGTGAATTTTCGATTTATCTAAAAAAGAAATGTATTTATCACGTGCGTTTAATATCACTTGAAATATCAACATGGAATATCTCGATTATCTTTCGCAAAAATTTAAAGTACATTTATATTGAATTGAATTGAAAAGTAACAATGCCACCTTTGTTCACTAGCAATTTCTCGTTCAGAGTTCGCGTTTCGCAAGAAAAATATTTAAAGTGGAAAGTAAACAAGTATATTTAAAAGTTATTAAATGCAGCAGCTGGGTAGCGATTGATGGAAAAATCAAGAAATGGAAAAATATTTGATAACGTATCGATGTCAATCCTGACGTTATCGCTGAGATGAACAGTCAATACGCCATCAATTCTACTATTTAGTAATTATAATCTCATATGTGTAACCCGTGTGATTCGATTGCTACTACACAATTACAATTTACTACTGCGTAATGATGTCTCGCAGTATTTATCGGTGGATATTTTTCGGTCGATTTTAATGATTGATATCGGACATATGTTCACCTTAATTAATATGCAAAAAATAATATGATTTATTGAAGGATACGGTCGATTTTGTAACATTGTATCTGGTGGTTAGGAAACGAAAGTTATTTTTAGATATTGAGCATTATTTAAGCGAGTCACGAGGCCCACTTTTAAATAAGCTCTTGATACTGTAAACGGTGAGAATTTTCTTACTTAATCTTTTTAGCAAAAGGATTTACATTGAATTGCCTAGTGATTTTCAATTTTTTGGAAGACGAAATTCAAAATTTAAAATTTAAGTAATTTTTAGTACTTTATTAATTTGTCAAAATTTTATTTTTTAAATAATTTATGCATAAAGGAAGTTGTACCGATGGTCAAAAAGTATCTGTTCTTTTTATGAAATCAATATTAACTAATGTTAATGAAACTACAACAGTACAAACTGTATTTCTAGCAGCGTAATGTAATCGATATCAATTCCTCGAAATGCTGACGCGCTCAATTTTTTTAAGGTAATAGCTATTAGTGTTTGATCGTGTGAGTTGATCGATAAGTGCGAGACACGTGATTAATACTTCATATTTCTTTCCGACCAACTGTTTTACACATTGATTGTTAACTAATTACCGCACGTGCGTTAGTATCGGCATATTTTAACCGCAGCCATGACCGATACGACGTGTGCAATAAATGGAAGATAATAACAGTTGTTAAGTGGCCGTTAACAGCCATAAAATTATTCGAGTTAAAATGCCGTCGTAAAACGTCATTCAACTAATCATTTCAACCTGCTTACATTAAAGTGCGTCATTATGTTTTAAAGTTACAGCTCTACGTGAGATTCGCAAGTCTTACCGAATAACGATGAAACAATAGCAGTTTATGTTACCGAATAAGGCCTTTGGTCTCTTCGTTTGAGAAGCAAAAGTGTACGAGTCCGACTTTACTATTATGTTGCACTCGTGTCATCGTAAGCTGAGAAGATTTTTAAATTATATAAATTAAAGCCCGAACTACCAAATGCAATCATCCGAAAATAGATGTCTATATCGATGAAAAAAATCTACGTATATAACTGATGATCTTTAACACAAACATGAAGTTTCAATCTCTGAATGAAGATGTTCTTAGCTCTTCTCTCGAAAACCTATTTTTTTACAACTTAATTTTATCGCTTTTTTGGACTTGCGCTGTTCTGCTTCCCAGGTATAAGATTATTTTATTACATTTTTGAAAAAAAGCACAAGATCTCAAACAAAAATAGCACGACGAACCGTTTGCTTCAAATACTTACACGGAAAGAATGCTCTTTTAAAATTTACCCTGAAAATTATGTAATCGTGGGACAACGCGGCATTTCGAAAAATTTTATGAGAGTTTTTTAACAATGTACTATACATTTTACTAGTAATTATACTTAGAATACATAATATAAATAACAATGGCTCGTATGATGAAATCAAGTAATAAAAGAAGGGGCTCAGAGCCTGAACAAGGTGTAGTGCCCAATAAAATTATTGCATATATACGTTTCGGACTTTATTGGACCATCTAATTAAATAATTTTATTGGACACTACAACCTTGTTCAGGCTCTGAGCCCCTTCTTTTATTACTTGACTTAGTATTTTACCAGACATTTTACTGGCAAAATGTATGGTAAAAGTTCAAAAAACTGCGATAAAGTTCTTCAAAATGCCACGTTGTCCCACGATCTCACATGATTTTCAGAATAAATTTTAAGAAAAAATTCTCTCCGTGTAGACATTCTACTGATAGTAACTGCATTTTTATAATGAATCATGTTTCTGATTTTAGACGTGCAAAAAAAAAGTAAGACCAGCGAACTGTACTTGAGGAGAGTATAACGCGATAATTGGTCGTCATTCGCGAGTGGAGGAAATGTCCATGCACGAAATGCGTCCGCAAATTTATCTCGTCAATTAGAGACGATCGTCGATACTGGCGTGATGTGGCGTTAACGTCACCGAAGATTCGCGATAACGTGACGCATTATTTCTTTCGTCGCGCGGGTGGAGAACAAGAGGAATTCGGCGACAGAATTCTTTCCACGAAGTGGAGATACCGAGGGGTGTGAAATCCGTAAAACATAATCCTCCTAACTCTTTGAGGAAACGTATCTGTTTATCTCTTTATATATATATGTATATATTTCTTCGCTGGCACTCGAGGCTAAATTCGGCAGACGAGAGCTCTCTCTTTATCTGAAACTTAATATTCCTCTGTTACCGAGGAGCCTCCGACCTCTGCTCGCAATAAGCGAGCGAATTTTCTCAGACCAGTACAAACGAGCAACGTCCACATCGGCGTTATTAGCAAATAGCGACCGACACGTCGGGACCATTGTGGCCGAGACGTTCTTAGCGCGTTATAAATCATTTTTATGGGCATGTAGCAACGCCGTAAGAGGATCAAGACGAATCGAACGCGTCTATCTTCCGACCACTCGACCGTCTCCATTTCACTGTGTCACGCGATGGCGTTTTAATTAAATTGAATGAAAGACGCGATCGGATCAAATCATATCGACATTTCGATAGCCCAGCCAGGAGTTGAATTAAAAATTATTAAATTATAGTTGTTATGTAGCAGGACGAGATCGATTCAAGCTAGAAAATCGCATGATGTCAGTTTTCTTCCGAATTAATACGGTGCGATTGGTTAGCTTGAAACGAACCTTGCAACGTAATAATTTTACTTAATTTAATAATTTTTAATTTAACTCTCAGCTACCCCGAGACAATTTTCTTTTAAAATTTATCCTGAAAGTCATGTAATCGCGGGAACCCTGTCAGAAATAATTCTACAAAATTCTATAAAAAATTAAATATAACTGTCAGAATCTAAGAAATTCTACATAAATTTAAAAAATGTTATAAAAATTAACATAAAAATGCTAGAATTGGAACACTTTTATTAATTTTTGTAATATTCTACAAGTAAGCGAGTGTTTTAATTCTTTAAGATTTTGTTGGTTCTCGAATTTTTAAAACTAGTAAAGTTTTGTGCTAATTTTTACAAAATTGTACATTTTCATGAAACACTACTTGCAATAATTTTTTTGAGAACATAGTAATTTGTGGTACTATTTCGTGGATATTTTTACAAAAAAATTAATGTTTCAACGAAGATATAAAAATTTCTACAAATTGCTATTTCAAGTCAATTTTTTTGTAGTTATTTATAGAAATTTTTCTGCCAGGGAAAACACGGCGTTTCGAAGAATTTCTTGAAATTTTACCAGTAAAATGTATGGTAAAATTTAAAAACTCCTAAAGTTGTTCAAAATGCTATGCACTTATGCAAATTTCCATGCTATTGCTGGTAAAATTTCACAAAGCTCTCATGAAGTTGTTCAAATTGCCATGTTGTGCCACGATCACGCGATTTTCAGGATAAATTTTAAGAGAACATTCTCTCCGTGTAGGAAACGTCGACTTTCGATCGTCTGTTTCATTCAATATAATTCGACCCTTCCGTCAGAAAGCAGCCAAGACCGTTCTCTCGTTCTCGCAGAGAGCGACGCGAGCTGTCTCTCATATGACCTCATATGACTTTCCGCCAATTCTGAAATACTTTGTGCTGTCTCGTGCGATATGCACTTATGCAAATTTCCATGCCATGCGCTCGAACCGCCGACGAGTCACACGACCGGACGAGAGGCGTGAACTTGAGAGAGACACGCGCGGTGCGTTGTTTCACGCCGTAAATTATCCTCGCGAATGCAAAAATCGATCGCTATTACGATCCACGTGGATCTCTATTGCGCTATTCGCGATCCGGCCGGCCGGATAGAATATATGGTGTCCACCGGCGGAGACCGAACGTATTGTGCAGCCGGCATTGTCGAAGAAAGGAAGGGTTTTGGTGGTTCGACGCCGAAGGTGCGCCGGATAGATTTCACTTCGACTAATTACGAGTTTTGCGAGTCAGGACGTTCCGAGCTGCCGAATTACTGGCCGTGCACCTGGAAATCTAAACAGTCAGATGGTCCCGGGAAATCTTAACAGAGCCTCTCAAAGGGTGAGGAAGATGTCATCGGTTTTGTACATCTGTCCAAATTCTGCTCGGATATTTTAACTCGTGCATCAATTGCAACGTAGTTTGTATTAACAGTTGGTACTCACCAAAGTTTTTGAAGTGAAAATAGAACCGTGGAGTGAAATATTCGTTCACTCTAATAGAGTAAACATTTGCTCCAACAGAGTGAATATTTTACTCCACGGTTCTATTTGCGCTCCAAAACTTCAGAGAGTACAAATCAAATTGATACCGCGGCGTCGTATATTTCAAATTTTGCAGGATTGCCCTGTCCACGTCTTGATCACCGTATCATTGTATCGTTGTACACTGTACGATCTCTTGGTCGCAGGGTTCCCCGGGCACCTAGCAGCGAGACGCAACCGCGATGGCGCCGCAACGCCTAGTTCGCCAAGAAGACCTCTGATGGATCGGAGATACCGGGCTGCGGTGATAACATCGCCCTCGTGAGAGCTCGTCACAATCGATATCGACGACAATCGCCGCTTAAGAAGCCGTAAAAGGAAGCCGCTCCTCACGGGGAAAAGTTAGTGCGCTGGTGGCGAGCGAGCCAGGAAGCTCACTCGTTCAGCTTCATCCGCACCGGGAATCATGTCGAGAATCCGCGTCCGCGGTGCGTTCGCCGCTTCAACAGCGACGTCCTGATTGTCTGACGACGGGAATCGTCATTCCGTGGGGAGCCGTCCCTCTCGCCCTGGTCCACGCCAGATTCGCCGGACTTCAGCATCTCGCCGCGAGTGTCCGAGAATGTCCAAGAAGCAATGGCTCGCTCTGCTGCTGTTGTTCCTTACGTACCTGACGCTGGGCGCTACCATCTTCTACTTCATCGAGAGCTACTACGAGAACCAGAAGATCAAGAGGGAAAAAATCGAACGCCGCGAGATCAACGGTGAGAAAATGATGGCGACAATAATATAACACCGACGAACGGCTATCTCGCGTGAAGATCCCGCGGTCCCTCGACGTGTTCTCGTTAACGAGAACTTATAACTTCCGAATGCTTGACACAATTGATAATTGATATTGTATTATTCTGATATTTGATAGGTAAATGCAATTTGAAGATCTACCGAGACTCGTCTCGCCTATCAATTTTATACTTGATCCGTTCTTAACGAAAACCTCGAGGGTTCTTCCAAATCTCAATGATTAAAAATAATGAAGGACTTCCCGAGAATCACGTGAACGTATAATAAAGTTTTACTTTTTATTCAATAATAGACTTTGATAACTGGATAATTTAAAAATTAAAATTATTTAGACATTAACATCCTGTCTTGGCTCTTACTCCTTCATTCCTTCGAATCTGCGATTTCACATCAGAGCCTTGTGAATTTTATTATCAAATTTTCATTGAAATACTTAATGTCCGAGGTTGAAAACTAATGCTAAAGAGAAATCTAGATTCTCAGAAATTATTTTGCGTGTATTTTATGCATATTTATTAATTTCTATTTGTGATTCCTGGCAGATGTAAAAATAGCAAAACAGTCCCGATTTCTGGAAGTCGTTTTAATGGATGAGCTTCGTCGGACTATCAAGGGGAAAGCTGCATGCGTGCGGAATGACGAAAACGCGAACATGTAGTTGCACGTCATTTGCAATTCGTAGTCGCAATGCGACATTGGACTATCTGCATATCCCTGTTTGTTACACTCGCAATACGGAGAGAAACCCTCGAGATATCGACGCGAAATTTACTTTATAAATTAAAAAGAATAAAGACTTATTGTCGCCGGTAAATGATTAACCAATGTAGGAAATTAATAATCGACACAACTGGCGAATTAAAGAAATTTATTGCGAAAAATATTACCTCAGCCAGGGTTTGAACCTTGACCTTCCTACACTCTTATCGGGCGTTTCATCAATTCGACCACTGAGGCATGTGGTAATATTTGTCGCCATAAATTAATCCTGGTGAAAGGAATCGGTAACGTTTGCGGCTCTTTGGCGTTGCAATTCAATAAGAACATACACCTAGAAAACATAAAAAACACACATTTACAAGACATCTTAAAGACATTAAGACGTCTTATGTCCATTTCTACCAATGCGGATTAAATTTTAATCTCGGTTTAACTATTTTTGTTATCCTTTCCTAGTTCCAAAAATTAGAAAAAGATCCCAGCGAGAAATGACTCGTCGATCGATGTCGAAACGATGTTGAATTAACATCGTTTCGACGAATCGTTTCTCATAGGGATAAAAAGCAAGTTAAACCGAGATTAAACTTAATCTACATTGGTAGAAATAGACATTAAAGATTATCTTTAAGACGTCTTAAGACATTTCAATGTTTTCTGGGAAATGACAGCTTCGTTCACGTCGAATGCGCGCATTTTTTCTCTCAATTTAATCGTTCAAAAGTTAATTGAGAATCTCATTGTTGATTCGTGTCTCTGTATCTTCAATACCAAATGACAGTTCTGTTTCGATAAGCATCTTGAGATTCCGTTATCACGGAGATTAAAGTTTAACATTCTTAAATATACGTAATATAAATTAGAAAACATAACAACGACAAAGACGTGTCGTGTCCATCTGGCTTGATAATTAATCAGCCGATTACCATGCCGTTGTTTGCGACGTGCTTTGAAATTTCTGCGATATCAATGCAAATAATACTTAGGCCACGGTCATGTAGACGACGGGTCTGGCGTGTAAAACGTTTGAAACTTCCGACATGCACTTATGTTAGTAACGAAATTCCTGATGCTTCCAGCATCCTAAATCAGTTGTGTCATCGAGATTGTCGTCTGAGATTGCACCGATGGTCGCCTGTCGCTTCTCAAATCCTTAATTCGATTGTAACAGACATACCCTAGCGTAAAAAAGTTCTATAAATAACTACAAAAATTGACTTGAAATAGAAATTTTTATATCTTCGCTCAACATTAATTTTTTTGTAAAAACATCTACAAAATAGCATCACAAATTACAGTGTTTTCAAATAAAAAAATTATTGCAAATAGTACTTCATGAAAATGTACAATTTTGTAAAAATGAGTACCAAACTTTACTAGTTTTAAAAATGTGAGAAACAACAAAATCTTCGAGAATTAAAATATTTGCTTACTTGTAGAAGATTACAAAAATTAACAAATGTGTTCCATTTTCAAGATAATTTTTATAACACTTTTTAAATTTACGTAGAATTTCTTAGATTCTGGCAATTATATTTTAGTTTTTTTGTATTATATTTTAGTTTTTTGTAGAATTTTGTAGAATTATTTTCGGCAGGGCAGACGGAGCGTCTCGTTCAATTTCTCTAAAGTTTACATTCCAGATAGAATATAAAACTCATAATGACATCACTGGTCATTTATTCAGCGCTCATAAACGATGAAGTGATGTCATCATGACTTCGTTTATCGCTCATAAGTCATGATAATGTCATTGTGAATTTTATATTCTTTATATACCAGGAATATTTATCGGAGACCCTAAATTCCTTATATAGTAGTTGGAAATCTCTCTCTCTCTCTCTCTCTCTCTCTCTCTCTCTCTCTCTCTCTCTCTCTCTCTCGAACAGCTTAATTTCATTCAACATCTTAAATTTTCCAGATGCCGCAATCGACAGTCTCAGAATCTGTACACGGAGAAAATTTTCTCTTTAAACTTATCCTGAAAATTATGTAATTACGGGACAACACGGCATTTCTAAGAATTTTATGCAAGTGTGTTGAAATTTTATACCATACATTTTACTAGTAAAATGCAGCTAAAATTAAGAAGTGGCGCGTCTTAGTGCCCATCTTCTTGAAGATACACCCATATTTATTACTATGAAAGCCGTGTTCGTTTCGCATTCGCATGTTTACTAGTAAAATGTATGGTAAAATTTCAAACACCTCATAAAGTTCTTCGAAATGCCGTGTTGTCCCACAATTACACGATTTTCAGGATAAATTTCAAGAGAAAATTCTTTCAGTGTACAGGATCTTTATCACCTCGGGATTCAAACTCTAGACACTTTGAACTTTCGGAACCGTTCTCCGGAAGGTTGGACTTCTCGGAACGCTGAATTCGCACGAGGGACTCTGCAAAATGCGTCGGATCTTTTGTAACAATCTCGCCAACAGCCGGAAAGTCGGCACGGCCGTTCGGCGTCATTGGGTTTTTGTGTGCATGACCGTGCCCGATGCAAATTGTTCGCGCGAGAAAAGGGCATTGTTCGAGCCGGCCAGACAATGTCGGCGCGAACAGTCGGCTTCAGTCGACGGCCAGTGTCAGTGTCACCGAAATCGATTACGAAATCGTTATCTCGTCAGGCCACTCCTGTCGAAACCGCCGTGAATTCGCATCAGAAGCAATATCCGCTCTCGTGCCTGTTGTCCTCTACCTCAGGCGGCTGTGCCCCATTACGAATAAAAGTATGCCCTGGAAGACTGCGGGATTATTTAATTTATCTTTTCTTATTCTCTACAAGAGACGCTGCACCGTCCTGATATTCTGTCAGCCTCGATACGCAGCGAAAGACAGCCCGCGTTCCGGTTGCGATTGCCTGCGCGGAAGGTCCAGGCGAGGATCTGCTTGTACAAACCGGCAATATAAGACGACAAATATCGGCTGATAAGATTAAAGCTGTGTACAGCAATTGTCTCGAAAACGTACTGAAAGGATTGCGAAAGAGAGGGATTATCTCTCCCGGTGAACGGACGGAGGCGCGAGATAAAATTTAAGATTATCTGCCTTTTCAAGCGCGTACACACGTGTAATTATTCCTTTCAGAATTACTTCGTGATCATTATGCGCCCAGTGAGGACCACAGTGAGGAAGAGATTCTGCTTAAGCTCACAGAGTACTGCGGCAAGCCGTTCAATTACACCGAGGACGAGGTCGTTCACAGACAATGGGACTACTACAACAGTTTTTATTTTGCCTACACGGTCGTCAGCACTATCGGTAGATACCTATCAATTGTAGCGTTCGAATGGCGTAGTACCTTTAAAACGTATCTAGAACCTGACTTTTTATCTAAAGTCAATGGTCTATAGCCTTACGACACTCTCTCTATACCCTTTAATTACGTACGGTTACACAACTTCTTATTTACGTGTTTGTCTTGGAGACCTAAAACGTTCCAAGAAACCGAGATACCTTTCGAGCGGCTTAGTTAGAGAATAAGTACTTGTTAAATATACTAATTTCTCTAAGCTATTATTCCTCTGATTTATCCTTGGATTAATTATATAGAGGAAAGCCGCCTTTTTTAAGACAAGTCAGTAATATGAGATAGTGGGGTTTCTGTTAAATTAACAAGCATTGGTTCCACCATGAATTTATTGCTCTTGAAATAAAATCTGTTTAGTGGAAGATTCATTGTTAGATCGCGTAATCGTCGCGAAAAAGGATTTGTGACTGAGTTTGGACGTTGAAAACCTGCTCGCTCGCATTAAAAGCCTATCTCATAATAGGGAACTTTCCTCTAATTATCAGCTATAATTTTACCGTGCGTGATCTTTAAAATATTTCCTGAAAATTAATCAATTTTGATTAATCTTATCAGTACACGGAGAGAATTTTCTTTTAAAATTTACTCTGAAAATCATGTAATCGTGGGACAACATGGCATTTTGAAGAACTTCATGGGTTTTTTTTAAATTTTACTAGTAAAATGTATGATAAAGTTTCACAAAACTCTCATGAAACTCTCTTCGAAATGCCGCGTTGTCCCACGATTTTCGGGATAAATTTTAAGAGAAAATTCTCTCCGTGTAGCTTTCAATCTTCGTTAGTCTTTATTTTTCCTAAATGATCTATTGTTAACTACGCAGGATACGGCAATTTGGCGCCTACGAACACCCTCAGCCGCATCTTGATGATCTTCTACGGTCTCATAGGCATCCCGATGAACGGGATTCTGCTGACGCAGCTGGGTGAATTTTTCAGCCGCGTGTTCATCAGAGCCTACCGGAAGTACAAGTCCTACAAGCAACGTCAGTCCGTGTTGAACGATTATCCATCCAAGAAGACGATACCGTCCGAGACCCGTAAAACAATGAGACTGGCCGCTCAGATCTTTCTGTACCTGACGCCCGGCTTCATCGTGTTCATCTTCTTCCCCGCGATCCTGTTCTCGCATTACGAGAGATGGTCCTACGATCAATCGGTCTACTACGCCTTCGTTACCCTCACGACCATCGGTTTCGGAGATCTCGTGGCGGGTAAACGTCCTATCTTATCGATTCCTTCGACGCGCGTGCGGAACGTGATTAACTTATTTTTTTTATCGGTGGCAAGAGCGAAGCACGTTTTGTTTTTGCAACCGTGCGCACGAGTCGCGGACTTTTGGATAGTTCTCGGAAACGGCTCTTTTTTTATTCTATGAATAATATAATGCAATATTCGTATCATTTATTTAGCCGTATTATTCGTAACTCAATATAAGTACTTATATTGAGTGCGATACGTATCGCACTGACGTGCGGCAAAGACGCCACAGAAGCGCGATAAAATTAGTATTGGTTGCGACATGATCAAAAGAATTTCATGTATTGACTGTTCGTTATATAAAACAAACAGAATTGATCATGGGCGAACGATTATAGAATGCATATTATTATGCTACCCAGTGAGAAATGATTCGTCGAAACGATGTCGAATCGACTGGGTATTATATTGTATGATTGATAATTGTTGAACGAGATACGTTTCCGAGAAACTTACAGAAACTTACAGAAACTTTCCAAAAGATACCGCGTATAACATTGAAATGAGAAAATACATAAATTGTAAAAACTTGAGAAGAAAACCTTAGTTGTAAGTTAAAAATATTTCTATTTTATGCATAACAGAGAAAGATATAACAAGTTTGACGAGCTTAGATTCTAAGTAATAAAAGAATTGATATTCACTCTCTATTTTTGAGAGGAATGCATGAGTATGTACCAGTTTGCCACATCAAAACGTTTATTCCTAATGAGAAGCAATACAAAATTCAGAATTGTTAACATGTAGTTGATTCGATTTGATAATATCGAGCCACTTGAGACTGTACGTTTGATAAATTTCGTCAGCTGTTGCTGATTGATAATATTGAAACGGTGTACATACACTTGTACTCTTATCATATACATTAATTGCTTCGAGGTGTGCAATCTATGACTTTAGCTTGTTGCGTCTAATTAAAAGACAAATGTTTTCAATCGTTACATGCTCACGCGGGAAGCAGATCTTAATACGTAAGTAATGTTCTCCATAAGCCTGCCATAAATTAAAAAGTAAAACTATTTGCACGTGTGCTCACATAACTAATTAAAACGTGTAACTGAAATGATAAAGTATGAGAAATAAAAGAATAAATCGCAATACTCTCACGGAGCGTATCATCGAAATATATGTTCACGACTCCTGAATGAAAGTTACTGAAAGTTGTTGAAAGCGAGCATTTTCAAAAACTGACGGAGACAATAAAGAGAGAAACTTTTCGCGCTGCGAATAAGATTTCTATTCTTGATTCTCTGCTTGGATCTCCCAGGCCAGGATAATACGAAGGGGAGCGGTCCGTTCTTCATCATGTACAAGATATTCCTGATTTGCTGGATCTCCTTCGGACTGGGCTACATCGTCATGATAATGACATTCATCGCTCGCGGTATGCGCAGCAAGAAGATCACGAGGCTCGAGCACAAACTGGCGTTGAATCTCAAGCATACGCAGAGCAAGATTTGGAACGAGTTTAACAAAGAGGTCAACTACCTGCGCCGCGTTTTCAACGAGTTGCAGCTCTCTAAGGTCAAAGTGAGTAACCTGGTTGGCTTGACTTTAGCCGCGAAAATATCTGCATACATTCTTATGAAAAAGATCTCTTTTACTTCTTCTAAGCGTTTGTGACATGCTCATAAATTTATCCGATTATTAATAAACATCGTCAAATTCTATTTCAATTCGCTACTTTGAACATAGCTTACTGTTTAGCTTTAATCAAAGTTATATTTGTTAATTTTAAATTGAGATACTTTTAGCAAGAATTAACACAAGATATTATAATTACCAAATCTGTTTATAGGTTTTTTTAGTAATATTATTAATGAAACTCTCTAAACACCGATTGTTATTTGTACAACGTATTGATCGTTTAGTCAACGTGTTTTCTTTTTAATAGAGGGTGTATGTAGACGAGTACGAGTCCGAGGAACCTCCGGTGAAATTCTCGCGCAGTAACAGTTTTCCGAATCTCCGAGATTTAACAATTGGTGGATACGTGGACGGCTTTATACCGCATCCGCGACGACGGGCGAACAGCGAAGTGGTACCAATGGTAAGCGACAACTTTTCTTATCGTCTCCTTTTCAAATACCGCAATGCCTTGAATGATGCATTACTTAAAGGACGAACTGACACGTGTGGTGTCCGAGACGGATCTTCAAAGGATAGACAAGAACGCGACATTCGCCGCGCACGCCATAGTGCAACCGGCGGAGCTCTTGGCGCGCTTGGTGAACATCCTTGGCTACATACCACCACGGGACGACTTCGAGTGGGACCAGACCGAGGAGCAGACTGATTCGCAGAACGAGACGCAGCAGAGTAAATCGGCCGATCAAGCCAATATTGCTCAATGGGCAATCGGCGGTGAAAAGTTTCCGTTCACCAAGCCTCGGTCCAGAGCGGCCAGCGAGATACGACTGCACACTAGGAAGGACGATTCCGTTCAACGTAACACGGAGTGGACCTGGTCCGGAGTACCCTCGACGAAGCTGCAGGAGATGATGAAGGACCGCGACACGATTATATCCTCAAAGGACAACAAGCCGTACAAGAAGTTCGCGTCGCTCGCATTGCCGATCACCGCGCCTAAGAACTTCTTCCCCAGATGGAGAAAGAGCAAGAGATCGTCGGACGTGGGGCCTAATACGGCGAAAGCCGTCGAAACAGTGGACGACAGTAATCAGCAGAACAATTCGCTCGGTCCGCTGCCCTCGTACCTGGACGAGAGGCACGATTCGATCTCGAGGAGGCCGCATTATTACACGCACACCGGCGGCGACCTGCCGAGTTACCTGGAAAGTAACAGTCTGCTGGAAGAGACGAGCCTAGCGGATTTCCTCAGAGCGTTGACCGCTCTTCACGCACGGGTAGGAACGGTGCCCGACGAGTACGTCGCTAAACCCAAGAGAAAACTGGGAACTGCCTGCTTGAGCCCGCCGAAGTTACCCAGTCTTTTCACCCTTTTCTCGAACGCGCCTGGCTCAGTCTCGGCGAATCAGAGCAACCAGAGTACCGTCTCGGGAGTGCAATCGAGGAGAATGTCCCTTAAATTGCCCGAGAACAATTATTCCGGCTCTAGCACGCCTACATCTTACATCAGGAAGGGAAGCGTTCCTGTTAGGCCTAGGAGATTCTCTCTGAGGCCGGTAGCGACTCCAGTAAGTCCTACCACGCCGCCTGAGTATCGGTCACCACGATTGTCGGTAAGCTCGCACTGAAAGTTCAATTCTCGTAAACTTCCACAGCTATAAAATTTTCACAACTGATATTAAAAATTTAAAAGCTTGACTGAGACACGACAGCGTAGACTAATTAATAATTTAACACAAATGCCCAGATAGCACAAGAATGAACGTAAGGTCTTAGAGAATTCATTTTAAAGAATATTCTGCAGAATTTGAAAACTGAGTATCTGAACAATTCTTGAAGAATCAACCACAATCAGTTCATCTTGAAGTATTCGTCAGAAGTTTATCATGGTGCATGTAACTTCCCCAATCATTCTTATCCTGTATTCTTCTATGAATTCCTGAAAAATTACAATTTAGAAAGGTAAAACGTTTAGAGAATACAAGGAGAGAATTTTCTCTTAGAATCTATCCTGAAAATCATGTGATCGTGGGACAACGTGGCAGTTTGAAGAACTTTATGAGAGTTTTTTGACATTTTACTAGTAAAATGTATACTAAGTATGATCACTAGTGACATGTATGGTAAAATTTCAACTCTCTTAAAACTCCTTGAAATGCCGTGTTGTTCCACGATTACATAATTTTCAGGATAAATTTTAAAAGAAAATTCTCTCTGTGTACCTTGCGAATTCGCTGTTGCTATCTGGGCGATAGTAATCTCAATTTGTACTGTAGAAAATATTCTTTCAGCTGCGACTCACTCAGAGAAAGGACGATCGAGATCTTCAGGAACCCGTCTCGATGGAACCCTTCTTTTCCGTATCGCCGAAGGAACCGCTCGTGAATATGGAGGGTCCGCCGGGAATTTCGTCACCGATCCAACAGCCGTTCGGCAGCCGACGCTTCTCCATAAGACCCGCTCAACTTAGCCCGAGTCCAACGAGCACTAAATCCACGCCGACGCCTCTGCACACGCCCAAACCGCTACCGAAATGGAAAGCGGGCATGCTTCAGCGACAGATCACGCAGATGAATCTACGTCGTCGGGTCAGGGCGACCAGCCTCAGCGACGTTGGTTCTGACAAACGCGAGAAAACTACTCCTCCCCTCAGCCCCCTCGCTATGGGCAACACCAAGACCGTTGACATTAGCAAGTCGACCAGCTCGAATCAGAAAACGGTGACTATCATGTCACCGGAAGAGCAGTTGAATATGATCCCGAAAAATGAATATCAGGACTCTACGGTAGTTCCCTTGGGTTCCAGAGACGAGCAAACTGCACCATGGAGGGAGCAGGAAGGCGTAATTTCGTCGATCAATCCCTTCGTTTTCGAGATTTCTAAAGAGCCGCCCGCGGCACTTAACGAATCCATGATTTTAAGCATGCATAGGGACGAAGTGTATCCCCAGAGCGATTCCGTACCAGTTCATGAATCGGTTTACAAGCCACCATCCTCCGTGTTCGAGCAAAAATTAGTTAAGCTGAATGACGAATTAGGTAAGACTCTTCTTCAAAGAGAAATGCAGGAGACGAATATGGATTTCAAGGCAGGTTCGCTTAAAATGGAGAAGGAACAGGACGACATATACGTAATTGATAATTTAGGCGCTTCGACGAGCAGCGGAAGGCCAGAGTCTCGAAAAGAGAAGCCCAGCGTGCTGATAGACTCGTACAAGCCATCGTTGCAAGTGACGATAGAGAAGCCGACGATCAATCCGTTCGAGCAGTACAGAGCTATGACAAGGGCTGCTCAAAAGGAAGAGGATACGGACTTGAGAGAAGTTAAAGTCGAGAAACCTGGGAAAAATGAAAGGGGAACAAATTCATGATCGTGTTGTGCGAAAGACAACGATTAAGGAAACATGGTGTGTTATTTAATTTTAAGGACAGAGAAATTTGGAGTCAAGTTTGGTCAGCAGAAATGTCGAGATATTAACCATTTTTTAAGTATATAAACGCCATTTATAGAGATGACATTTTTGTTACGAAAAGATTGACTCTACATTTTGTGAGAAACAAATTTTTACCCGAGTTATCGAAAAGGATAGCTTACGCATAAATCTTGCGCATTAGAGACTTGCAGCTCCGTTGCATATGTTACACGAAATGATATCCTATTTCACCCTATTCCACTCCATGCATGTATAATACGTCAATACAGGAACTTTTATAGTAACTAACGAATTTGTTTCGCTTTGAAACGATGCGTAATTGATTAAGACTGTAGGTAGAGGAAGTATAATTTTTACATTGAATGCAAATTCCAGCGAATGTAATTTAACAATAAGGCGACCAGCTTTGAAAAGTTGTCTTTATCAATATATCTAATTTTTCAGACTAGTCGAATTTTTGTAGCATTTTTCGAGAGAAATGTGTATTTTATGACACTAGATAATGCTAATATAATGATAATTATTAGAAATGTAAGTACATTAAAATATGCGAGTTGTTAGGTTTTAATTTAAACTTGATATGAGACAAGACTGTGATATAATGAATAAGGCATATCCTCAATTTAACAGATAGTTAATCAAATTTATTTAGAAAACATAAGCATTACGTGAACAGATCACGAGGAAATACTACATTAATAAATAACGAGTTCGTTGATTTGCGCGCGCGAGAATTCATCATGTTAGGACATAAATTACATCAAGTGATCGAAGTAACTTGCGAATTAATACTTTGTATTGCAATTCAAATATTGTCAGCTACGATTTCGTGACTTGGACATTTATCAGTCACTCGCGCGATTATTTATTCCACTAAATCAATGTTTGAATGTAATACAGAAAGAGACGAGGCACGTTCTACGAAATTTGTAACTTTTTATTGACAGTTGCTTACAGAATAAATTATAAAGATGTATTTGGTTTCTCGAGCGGTAGCTCAAAGCTGCGAATTATTGCCAGTTTAACCCTTTCATGATCACTGGGACACATAAGTACACTTTTTGCTTCTCTGATTCCTTCAATATTTTACTTACAAAAATAGTAAAAAAAAGGGGGGGGAATCGGTCATAAAAGGGTTAAAAATCCGGTTAAATTCCAGATTTCATCCGGAGAAATTCAGTTAAAGGATTATCCATGTGAAAATTGTCTACATGTTCACGTGGCAAGTGTAGAGCGTCGTTACACTTCCTCGTGCATTTACTTATTGTACGATTTCGCAGTTAGCGTCTATCGGTGACAATTGAGAGTTTATCACGGTTATTAACACGTTGTGCGAAATAAAACAATGCAAAAGCTAATAAATACACTTTTCCCAGCGCGCGGATCGAAATGTAACTAAATGCGATATAAATATTTTTCTTGTACTGATGTCGACAGTAAGAACATGTATGTACAAGGATGCTACGACAGCGTGTTTAGCTGCCTCCGTATTTCCTCGACGAGGTTGCTGCGTGGCACGCGAGTCTCCTCTCGCGTCGAAACGACTCTCAGTGTAACTTCACCCTTCGCCAGCTCGCCTTCTCCGATAATTATCGCCAACGGGATGCCGTTCTCCTCGCAGTGCTGCAACTGCGCCAGGAGCTTGGCATTCTTCTTGTAGGACTGCTCCGCCTTTACGCCGGCACCCCAGAGATCCGCCAATATCTTCATCCTCTCCTCGTGCAGATTCTTCTGCGCGCTCGCCACGAACACCTCGATCTCGGCAGTGCGCGTTTTCAGGCCCTTGTTAGCCAATTTCGCCTCCATGACGCTGAATATCCGCTCCACGCCCACCGACACGCCGACACAGGGTACATTTTTGTTCTTGCTATCGAACATCCCCACTAAATTGTCGTAACGGCCACCGCCTGCTACGCTACCAACACCGACATCGTCTCCTGTGAAGAATCAACGAGCGTTATTAATAGTTTGCCAGAATCACTTCATAACGTGTGCTACATTGTACGCGAAAAAATCTAGAAAGAGATGGATATACGTACCGCACAAAATAGCTTCGTAAATTACGCCCGTGTAGTAATCGAGTCCTCTCGCGAGACTCAAGTCGAACTTGATTTTGTCCAGGATCTTGTAGATGCCGCAGTACTTGAGCAACAATTCCATAGAGTCTAAGCCTTTCACAGCGGCGGATTGTTTCATCAGCTCTTTGTCTTTTCTCAACTCTGCTACCAGTTCCACTCCACCGGATTGCGAGACGTACTTGCCGACCTTATCGGCGATATGCTCGTCCAATCCCTTCTCGTCCGTCATCTCCTTCTTCACCTCCTCCCACGGGCTCTTGTCCAGCTTGTCCACGGCGGAGCAAATACTGCGGAA
This sequence comes from Vollenhovia emeryi, assembly GCF_000949405.1. NCBI lineage: Eukaryota > Metazoa > Arthropoda > Insecta > Hymenoptera > Formicidae > Vollenhovia > Vollenhovia emeryi. Next base: position 1,288,306 of record NW_011967205.1, read on the forward strand.
TTTACTCTGCGGCACACCGGACGCGGCGAATATGCCGTCCAGCAGAGACCTGTGATTCACCTTGATCAAGTATGGCCCCAAATTCAAAGCTTCCAACGCTTCGCACACAACCTTGATGCACTCCACATCCGGTAGCATCGGATCGTACTGGCCGGCGATATCGAAATCCTGGACAATATCGAGTTAAATATGAAACCAATGTAGGAAATTAATAATCGACACAACTGGCAAATGCTACTTAAAGAAATTTATTGCGAAATATATTACCCCAGCCAAGGTTTCAACCTGGACCTTTTTTTTTACTTAGGGGAAATCCTTTCGGATTCCCTGTCCTCCCTACACTCTAGACGAGCGTTTCCCTCAGTCTAGAAGACGTCCTGACCGAAGCAACATTTTTCGCAATAAATGTCTTTAATTAGAATTTGCCAGTTGTGCCGATTATTAATTTCCTACATTTAATTATTTACTGGCAACATAAGTTTTTATTCCATTACCATATCGTCATCCACGTAGCCCAACACGGCTCCAATTTTTTACTTACTGACTCAGCATGTTATATTCACTTGCGCCGTTTGTTTCGTACTACCGTCTTTTATTTTATTTTTACAGTTACCTGACTTTCACTTTTTTACTCATGATGTTATATCTACTTGCGCCGCGTTTTTTTTTTGTACTATCGTCTCTTATTACAATTTTATATTACTGACTGCGTAATCTATGTATATCTTTAATTCGCAAATCGATGTTTTTAATAGTATTTATAATTTTTTCGTTATACTGAAGATGGTCCAATAAGGACCAAACCGTATATATACATTTGCTAGTATAGTAATTTTATCGGACATTACAACCTTGTTCAGGCTCTGAGCCCCTTCCATTATGCTTGACTGTATCATACGAGCCATCGTTATTTATTTTTTATTCTGGTTAGACGTGAAATGCCAAAAGTCAATGTCAATGAAACCATCTCTGGAACATGCTTACACACTGATAAAATTCCCGATATCTGCCCTTTGTCGTGGCAGGGTTATCTCTTCGGTAGACCTTGGCAATGTGATATCTTTTAATGGAAGAGATCTTGTTCATGGCCAGATACCTCGCGAAAGGAACTGTCAAATCATATCTAAGTGCGAGGATCTCGCCGCCCTGGTCCTTGAGGTCGTAGATGAGCTTGGAGTCTTCGCCGTATTTACCCGTTAAGACGTCCTGCATGTAATAAGTCAAGTCAGTATCGATATTAATACCAGTAAGGTCGAGAAATTAGCTGTCGTCGGGCTCGACGACAGCTCTCACCTTCAGCTCGAATACAGGCGTGTCTATCGTCTCGGAGCCGTGGCGCTTGAATACTGATATTATTTTGTCCAGCACTCCCAGCCGCAGCGCCATTTGCTCCGGATTATAATCCCTCGTGCCTTTCGGCGTTTTGAGGATGAGCTTGTGAGGGCAACCATTCTCCTCCCCCAATTGCGCCTTCAGGTCCAACAACTTGGCAACTTCCTCCGCTATCTACGAACAGAAACGAGCGCGCCGTTAGCGGCGGGAACGCGGCCATCGCTCTCGTTCGCCAGGGCACGATAGTCGGGAACGTCGTACCCACCTGTGGCGTCGTGGACATCGACACGTTGCAATTGCGTTTCCACACGACGGGGAAAGTATTGTTGCGCATCAGGCGTAACATCGTGAACGGACGAAGGAATTACGAGGCAACCAGAATGAAAGAGAAAAGCCCCCTCAATGTTGATTTATCAGACTAGTCCAAACAGCAGAGATAATATCAGTAAGCAAGCTAGTGAGAGACTGCCATTAATTATCGCCGTAGTCTACAATTAATGTCCTTTTCCCTCTCGCGCGAATTTCAAGCCTACGGAATCGGGGAGGAACTGAATTTCTTGGAAAAACACATTTGCCTCCCGCCGCGCAAGAGCTTCCGCGGGGAGAATCTTGTGGCGTGTTCGCCACACAGCGATTGCGTAATAATTGATGGCAGCTCTGCTTGCAAAGCGACCGGCTGCCTCACCTTCTTGTCAAGCGTGTCTTTGCTAACATAGCGAGTGCACCTGAGCCGGCCGATCTCTTCCGCCAGGGAAGTGAGCGGCGCTTCCGCGGCGGGAAATGCTAGGCGCTCTTCCCGGGTAAAGCTCGTCATGTTAACGTGCCACCTGTACAGATGCGGCCACCTCGCGAGCTCGTCGTCAAGGACGACGCGCAGCGCGTCGTACAGCTCGGCGTCCCTGGACGTCGGGCACCAGCCGCACACGTAGCTGACGTCCGCGAGATCGTCGTCTAAGCTTTCTAACTCGACACTTATATCAGACTGCACGCTGTGTTCCTGAGAAACGAGACGGGTCTCCCTAGAGAAAGGTCCAGGAGCATTGGTGGCGAACGAAAGAGAGGAAATCTGCTCTTCGCGCCCGTCCTCGGGCAAAATTGCCGTCGCAGTGCGAGGAGCCCACCGTACCGAGAGGTCCGTTTCGCACTTCGGAACGCGAAAGAAGCGCAGCTAAGAGCCAACGGACCCTGGCGACGACGCGGAAGAGAGGATCGAGACGTGAAGCCAAGAGAGCATGATGCAAGGTGCGAGGTAAAAAGACCAGAAGATTGCTTTCGAGCGCGGCGGACCGAACTCGCGGGAGGAGGTGAAATTGACACGCTGACAGGGTGTAATCAGGCGCGGCGCGGCGCGGCGCGGCGCGGAGCGGAGCGGAGCGGAGCCGAGCCGAGCCGAGCCGAGCCCCCTCCGAAAACGAGAAGGAGAAAGTAGGTGGTACATCTGTCACGGGGACGTGACGCGTCTCCGCATTTCCGCGGGGAGGACGGGAGGAAGGGCGGAAGGGCCGAAGGGAGGGCCGCTGTACCTGCGTGCTGTCGACCTTGGTCGCCTTGAGTCGTCGCACCACCTCGCCCTGCTCCCGCACGCGAGCCAGCAACGTATCCCTCGGTGTTTCGTCAGCCATCGTCAGCATGTCGGGCATCGCACGCGCGCGGCTGTATCACGTAGTCCCGATTCCGTGCGTTCCGCTCGCCGGCGCATTACTTTATAGCGCGCGGCGAACGGAATCGGCCGAATCGGCGAGCGAGCGAGCGCCTCCCCTACGATCCCCCTTCGCCGCCGCCGTCGCAAATTGCGGCACACTTCACTCGGGAGAGGCTCGACCGCGCGCGCGGACGGATCTGCACTGGCCTGCACCTGCTGCCCTTCGGCCGAGGTGAACGTGTCGCGAGCACGTGCGGCCGCGGTTGACGCTTGTACGCGCGTGGTTTTGCGCGCGGAATGCGCGAATGTATCTCGGTCGTGGGAGGGAAAGGCTGATGGCAGACAACTATCCGTAAGCGCTTAAGACTGACGTAGCCGTAAACTTAAGGTAAGGCAGAGAAAAACATAAGCCGTAAGGAACACGTGTTCTACGGCTTATGTTTTTCTCTGCCTTACCTTAAGTTTACGGCTACGTCAGTCTTAAGCGCTTACGGATAGTTGTCTGCTATCAGCCAAAGAGGAGAAAAAAAAAGAGGCGATAAAAGTTGGCGGTGTTGCACCTTCTGCACTCGGCCGTGGCGAAGCACGTGTGGTCACTGTGGTTATGGCATGGTATGGTGTATGTGTGTACATACATGTGCAAGAAAATTGTGAAAGAGAAAGAAAAAGAAGGAGATAATGAGGCCTGCTCTTAGAACATATATACCTGGAAGGGGAATAGTGATGCCAGATCTGTCCAAAACATG
>NW_011967205.1:1293706-1301553 GCF_000949405.1 Vollenhovia emeryi
CCTGCTCCCCCTGTAGCTGCATCGCGTCACGTTTCTTGCGCTTAGGGCGAAGCCGGGTATGCAAAAACGGCGTAGGGGGGAAGATGAAAGGTCGCAAGGGATTCTTCTTACCTTCCAAGCTTTCTCCCTTCGCGCTGGAAGGAGATTCGACTTAGCGCGCGAGGGAGGTGCGGGTGAAGCGCTCCACGTGCCTGAAACGTTCGGAACGTGACGTGTCCCCGCGTTCCGAATTTCGGGACACGGGGACGATCGAATTCAGAACAGATGTGTGTGCACCAATTTGAATGATTTAAATGACGCAATAATTTATTCCGATATTGCGCACAGACAGGACTTTCGGTGTACTAATTAACCTGGCGGACGAAGAGATTCGAGCTTCGGTGGGGAGAAAGAAACTCCAACGATGCACCTGTGACGCTACGCGGCTAACTTCAGAGCGCGCGGCACCACGCGGTGACGACTACCACGTGGAATTTTCCTCGTAGCGGCAAAAAGAACGTCTGACGTTATTTCTTATAATATTGATGCAATATTAGACCAATTGGCTAAATAAGAAGTAGAAGAAAATGAGAAATATACTAAATAGTCACGTTGGCTAAATAAGAAAAGGCGTTCATCTCACAATATTGGGAATACTAGATTTACATTATTTCCCAACATTGCGCCTACTAAGGATAGCGTCTGACGATGTGAACATTCCCTCGCGTAATCGTATTCTATTAATCTCCATGTATGCAAAACACCCTGGCGGTATCGCTCACGCAGTCTCACAATCAGTGACATTGTAATATCTCTCAACGTGAACGTATCGATGTGATTACCACCTATTCGTTCGCGCTCCAATTTCATGTGCACAATTACGTCCCGCAGCCTGCAATCGAACCTTCCGAGGCTGCTCGGAATGAGCGCGATCGAATTTTGCGGGTATTGATTTCACCAACTTTCCATCGAATTAGATAACGACCATTAAATTGCCGCACGATTTCTCTGTTTCAGGATAACATTTAACAAGTACCAATTATCTGGAGCATTTTATATCATAACAAGCTTGACGAAGCTCGAGTTTGAGAAATGGAAAAAATTGGAAATTCAAGGTTTTTACGATATAAAATGCTCCAGATAATTGGTACTTGTTAAACTGTTTCATTTCTCAGTACAAAAAGGTAGCACACGCGATTTCTTTTTAGGATTTTTTAAAATTAATGTTTGTCTTTTAAATCTTGCCAATTGAATTAATGCATTGTACGTTTGAGAACGTAGAAGCTTGACCGAATTGGCAAGTTTGCACGCTTTATCGTATTTTATATTTAATAAGAAACACGTATTTCTAGAATTTCATTCTCTCCACATCTCAGTCTGACGTCTCGTGAGATTGTTGCAAAGGTAGCGGAAGGAATTTAATCGCTCGAGCTGACATTCACCATCGCGAGATGTGGATGTTAATTAAATTTCTCTATTCGAGGGAGCAAATTATGCAAGTGGTTTTATTCGCGGAACAAAATCTGCAAATATCTCACGGAGCATTTCGAAGCGCGGCACGAGACACGAAGCACCGCTCCATTCATGCATTTAATTTGCATTGATATGCACTACATTATGTAGAAAGTAATGGAGACTTCCTTTCAGCATAATTGCTTCATCAAATTTTGGCGTGTGAAAACCACTTTTTAAAGACCTTAATATTGTTAATGAACTCGAATTAATTCCATTTTTTAATTTAAATTGCTCTTTTAGACACGTTTTATAATAATTTCCAAACAAAATTATAAACTAAAAATCCTAGAGATAAATCAGACAAATATTGCTTTTTTATACAGTCAAATCTTAATCAACAAAATCTTTGTACTTTACCATTCGTTTATTATACCTAATTTAGAAAATATATAACTATTTTTTTATATTGTCGAAACAATCGCTATCGATCCCTGGGTTTTTATCTGCGGTTTGGAGAAAGCGTTTTACTTTCAATCATGAAAGATCGTGTATATAGATTATCGTTCAGTGAAATTTCAGTGGATTTCAGAAAAATCAATGTTTTTTATTTCATAAATAAGTATTTATTTTTGTAAATACTTTGCGGTAGATAAAGCTGCTGAGAATACATAAAAAAATTAAATAAAATCTCTGATTCATCATTATTTTTCTCAACATTTCTGTGAAATAGAAATTTTAACATTTTTATTGTGGCTTATCAAGCGTATTATCCTGAAAAAATAAAACGTAGTTATAAAAATCTACAACAATTGGAAGAAGATACTAGAGAGAGATCTTAAAGCAAATCAGTTCCTAGAGATAGAATTTCTAAAGTTCGGTCTCTTTCGAAATTATATACAAATGATACAAGAGAAAGACGAAATGAGAAATACCTTATTAATTTCCAAAAATGCACGTACGCTTCTCAGAGCTTGCTGAAACGCTTTCTCAAATCCGGCACTACCAGCATCCTGTTGGTATGTAAAACTCACTGATACGTCGATCAAGTTTACATTACAAAAGTATACAATCCATCTCGTTAAAGAACTTGTACTTTTCTAGAGTATGGCTGATGGCAGCGAACGATCCGCAAGGTAGAGAAAAGCGTCGTATACAATAGCCCGAGGGGGAAACCGCTGAGGGCATTGTGGTGTACAGATTTGCGGCATTACTGGGCATTACTAGGGCATTTTTTGGACATTACGTCTTGCTGGGGCATTATAAAGATAAAATAAGATAAAATAAGATAAAAGAAGATAAATAAAATAAAAGAAGATAATAAGATAAAGTACACCAATGCCCACTGGGCATTAGTGGGCATTGGTGTACAAGATTTTGGTCAGCGGTTTCCCCCTCGCAATAGCCTTTCACGACTTTTTGTTCTCTGCCTTGTCTACGATTAAGACAGTGTTAAGCGTTTACGGATCGTTCTCTACCATTAGCCTATCTTGCGCGATACATACGAACAAAGGATCTCTTATGACGGTCATTCCAGTTGGATCGTATTTCCCAAGTAGCTCTATCTTCGCTTGACTATCCTTCGGTTGCATCTCGTACAGTAAGTGGATATTATACTCGTCCATTCCGAATATCCAGTCGAATTTGTAAAAATCATTGGGGGTGATCTGAAATTATTTTTGGTAATTCAAGTTTCTGTCCTATCGCGGAAAATATTTTGGGCCCAACAATCATGTAAAATTGGTAGACAAACATAGGGAAGAGGCGAGGATTATAGATTACTTGTCTGGCGATATGAGAATAATCCGTAATTCCGGCTTTCCGAAGTGTGGACACCGCCCTGGGTTCAGGACCATTGCCTACGTGATAGTCCAGAATAGCGGCGCTTTCGACCTCCCAGAGATCGGTCGAATCCATCTTTCGCACCTGATCCTGGAACACCGCTTCTGCCATAGGGGAGCGACAGCTATTCCCTGTGCGAAAAGAATCAATTTAAAACATTAATTTAAACTGAAATTCAACCTAAGTCATCGTTGAAGTACTTTGAAATAGACTCCAAAGTTTATATTTAACATTTTAGAACCTCTCAGATTCAGCGCACAATAATTAACACATTCTTATAATTTACGCAAGCATTTCTCTCATTACAGGCTCTCTTACAATTTCAATGCAAAGCCAAAATTTAAGGGCATACAGGCACGTGATTTAAGTATGAACGGTACGATCTGGTACGATCACACACTTAAGTAATGCTTGGGATTAATTTGTAATGTGCAAAAATTATATATAATAACTTTAGATATCATTTTAGTACAAAACGTTGAAAGTAACAACATTTACATTATTTAATACACTATTGTTTTAACTTTTTATTGTTTACTTTCCCAGCAAACGCAGAACATTACAGCACTACGGCAATGTTGTAACATTGTAGCAACATTATAGCAATATTGTAAAATTGCTGCGACGTTGTTGTAATGTTCTGTGTTTGCTGGATTACAGCATACATGTTACATAAGCTACATGCAGAACATAATGTAAGAAAAATCAGACTTCTGCTTCCCTTGCGGAAAAAACACTCAAGTTTTGAGTGTTAACACTCAAAACTTGAGTGTTTTTTCCGTAAGGCTGGTTCTACAATAGACGCAGCAGATCGCAAGCCGCAAGAAATCGGCCAATAACAGTCGATCAATTTTCTCATAGTTGACTGTGATTGGTCGATTTCTTGCGTTGCGACTTAGCGTCTTGCGTTTTGCGCCCATTGTAGAATAAGCTTGAGGGTTTTAACGCACTTTAGTCTGCCAAGTTATACATATGTCATATACATATATGTAGTACACTAGGAATTACTGATGCCTTCCTAAATGAATTTAGTCACAGGTAGAACACATATGTATATATACATTTTCCATGTATGTATATGCAAAATGTATAAATGTGTTGATATGTGCACAAATTTACGTGGAAAAGCATCGGATTTCTAGTGTATGACATACATGCATTTAATTACGTAACTCTAGACTCTAGAAGATAGAAAATTATAACCTTACATAAAATAATTCAGAGTCTGTTATTTACTAAAGAGATTTCACCACGTTTATGTACGATTTATAATTAAAAATAGAAAATTTACGATACCTAAGCAAACCATGAGGACTTTCCTCTTTCGCATCATATTGATTTCTGGCTAGTCAGTGACAAAATGATAAAAGTACCTCGAAAATTCCTAGTAATATTTGTCCTTAAGATAATGCACAGAATGCACTGACATCTAACTGTGCAAATGCAGTGAAATATCTGAAAATTTCCTTGTATTTCCTGTGAACTAGTTTAATCATTCATTGCCAGTACGCAACTCCATTTTGCAAACTCTTTAGATCTTTTTATTTCTGTGGCACCTGTCTCTTTTAGAAGAATGTGGCTAGAATCAAATTCAGAAAAAAGGAATGCACTTGAATTCATATTAGGAAAACGAAAACAATTATGGTAAACAAATTACACCCTTCTGAATTGGTCTCACTCATTTTTTATTAAAAAATTTTTTTACTTTAAAAGTCGCAATTACGCTTCCCCGACCGATTCCTTTATTTTACTGACACATTCGAATATATTTTTTATGCTAGTAAATCTTTTTATTGGTTTTTATGCACAAAATAATGCTAGAATTGAATAAAAAATTTTGATTGATCTTTTACACGATAATTTTTCACTTTGATGTATAGCTATTGCTGTAGAAATATAAAAAAAAAAGTATCTTAGAAAGAGAAGAAACATGTATATTATTACTATAATTGCATTTTATAGTATATGACATCTTTTGATACGTACGAAACAAAATACATTATAAGAATCTATCTTGCGTACAATTTACATTTTTCTGTTATACATTTCTTACCTCTCTTTCTTATGATTACCTGTCGACATAAATTATCTTGACAAGTATTTATTTCTTTGCAGTGTAAAAATATTTTTGGACATGTTTAACCTTTTACATTAAATTCAACGGTTTTTTTTTCTAAATCGTCTTCTTTATGCAGTACAGATGAAGCGATATTTTAAAGTAGTCAACTTGTATATTTGTTCAAAAATGCTGTTACGCTTGCTAAGCATTGGTCGTAAACTGTCTGAAATTCTGCGCTATTAGAATCCTGTAAGATGATGACAACAGTTTAATATACTTAGATCTTCAGTTCGCTTTTACGATTTTATAAATGCCAAAAGATAAACATACGTAATACGGATCTCGTATTATAATGTTCCCACTTGGATCGTAACTTCCTAGGAGCTCCACCTTTGCACGGCAATTCTCTGGTTTTTGCTTATTCAAATCCTCAATATTGTCATGATCCATACCGAATATCCAGTCATATTCATTGAAGTCTGATGGTTTGATCTGCACGTGAATAAAAGTATTTAGCTATACAATAAATAACATTAACACAATAATTTTGATGTTTCTAAATAATTATTCATTCGTGATTTATTCAGCTACAAGGAGATTCATCCTATTAGTTTCCCTGGCAAGAACAATTTGATCATAAAACTATTCACGCATAGAAAAGACAAGCTAAATTATTATTACAGTGATCGCAATAAATAAAATCCTTATTGCTATATTAATATTATACATATAAGGCGATTTTTGGCGAATGTTTGGTACATACAATACCAAGGTGTACCAGAGTCCCAGATAGCCAGCGTACTCAAGCAAAGTATGGAAATAAAATGCCAGCAACTGATGCTAGCTCTTGGCTAGGAACATGAATTCAATGTTTGAGTGATTTAAGTCCAGCTAGCATAATGTTAACACATTGTCGTGGTTAATTAATGCACAGCTAAAGAGAGAACAACATTGAATGGACGTACTGTTAACAAAGAGTTAGCATACATTGTTTCCAACTTTCTAACAGATATAAACATGTTATATCTATTACATCTGGCGATGCACTTAGTGCTGGTGTAATATTTGGACCATGCAAATGTTTCATTTTCGACATAAAATGCTAGCAAGCAACAGCACAATAGACGACATAGATGGCACAGCAAGATGCCAACATTTTTGTTAGCAATATGAAAGCAACTTGTGCTCACACTGGGATGTACACTCGGCGTCACGAATGCTTTTACACCTGAAAATGAACCGTTCAATATATTTCGATGGGAAAATTCGTTTTATCAAAGTAAATCTTCCCATTGGATATCTTTAGCGTCTTTCTTCAGATGTAAACGCATTCATGACGCCGAGTGTGCACTCTGGTACACTTTGGTACGTGATATCAAACAGTCGCCAAAAATCGCCTGCCTATACTATCGAAAACGACGAGATCTTACTGGGCGTGCTTTGTGGGAATAATTAGTGATCCCATTTGCTTGTAGCGTACTGCGGGCCCTGGTGTCCGGCTTTTTACCTGTATGGTATCCCATAACGGCAGCGCTTTCTACCTCCCACTGGTCTTGCAAACCCCTCTTGTTTACCTCATTCTCGAACACAGCCTCCGCTATCGGCGAACGACAAATGTTGCCTGCAGCACGTGGCATTTAGAAAATATCTTTGCATTACATTGATAAAAACAAAGTATATAGAGTTTTTTAATAATACCTAAACAAACCATGAGTACTTTCTTCTTCGCCTCCGACATCTCGCCGCAAAATACCTTTGCTTAACTGAAGATCGTTTTCTCGAGTGTGCTTTACATCCGATCTTACTCTCCTGCAGCGATATATTGTGGTTACTGTCAGTTCCCGTTGGAATTTGATCCTAGACTAGATTCAATGTGGCAAAAAGAAAAAAAATTGTGACAACGCCACACGGTGTTCCCAAGCGGTCACCCATCCAAGTACTAACCGTGCCCAACGTTGCTTGACTTCGGTGATCAGACGAGAACCGGTACTCTCAACGTGGTATGGGTGTTGCCTTAAATACTACAGAGATGGTACTCCATTTAAAGGAGATATATGAAAGCTATTAAGGACTGTATTTATACGAAATATGCCTTCGCACCTGAGTTAATCCGACTTTATTTGTGCCAATTGTTCAACCAAACTTACGACTAAGTTTTATAATTGATTATTTAAAGTCAACATGAATAATTAATAATTAATATATTTGTGTATCTCTGAATCTTGTGAAAATTACAAATGTAACCCTAATGACCGATTTTTTCACTTCCCGATAAAATTATCCGGAGGTTAATCTCGAGTTTTAGCCAATCACGTGCATGGATCTGGTAGTTTATCTCCTGGTTAACTTTAACCGCAACATAACTGGATGTGAAGAAATCGGGCATAAGCCTTAAGAAATTGACTAATCACAGTTGCGTATTCCACTCATACTTGACAGTGATTGGTCAATTTCTTAAAGCGTAGCTTAAATTATCTATTGTAGACTGGAACTTAAAGCCAATGTCCACGATATT
>NW_011967205.1:1302440-1353981 GCF_000949405.1 Vollenhovia emeryi
CTAGAACTTGGATCAAGTTCTAGCATCGTGGACATTGGGCTTTAGAACTTGGTCTAAATTCTAGTTTCGAGAATCGTGTAGCCAATCAACTTGCAGCTTTTATGGAATAGCTGCACGTTGATTGGCTACAGATTTCTCGAAACTAGAACTTGGACCAAGTTCTAGCATCGTGGACATTGGGCTTTATACAGACTCCATGCAACGAACAGACCGAACAGATCCAATGTTTGCGTGCCGAAGGGCAGTTGGCGACACTGACGGACATCTAGGATCTTAAGTGCTTCACGTCAAGTCGTACAATGTTCCTTTCCTGTGCGTAACGTTCTACTGTAAACACGTGGTTACGACTGTAATTATCAGATTTGAGGCGAAATACTCTGCGAATCACGTAAGTACCCACGCCGTTCTGTTCGCCGTCGCGCGGATTCCGCTTGGTCGCGACGCGGCGGCCTCGGTCGGCCCGGCGATCGGGTTTTCCGCGCGCATACCGCACATGCGGCATACTCCGCGCTTCTGCCCGTTTGCGGTATCGCCCATTAAGTACGTAGCGGCCGAATATTGTAGCTATTAATTTAACGTCTCTCGGACCGTCGTGTCGGCAGACAACGTTCGACGAACCGCGCTCGCGGTTCCTCGTAGTTTTTGATATCCTGCGTTCCGGTCCCGGTGTCATTGGTATCGACACAAGATTGCACAATGTTGTGTATACACGTTCTGACGTTGTTCTATGAAAGAAATTGCATCGTGTACGCGCGAAAGCGCGCCGTTGCTTGGCAGAGGAATTCCGTTTCCAAGCGTCAACTTTTTACAACTGGGTCTGCTTGTTCGTTGCAGCATGCCGTTGGCGAGAGATTTCCTCCACCCGAGCCCGATCGAGGAGAAGAGGAAACACAAACTGAAGAGACTCGTGCAGAAGCCCAACAGTTATTTCATGGACGTCAAATGCCCGGGCTGCTATGCCATCAAAACCATCTTCTCACACGCCCAGAGGCCGGTGGAGTGTGACGGCTGCCGTACGATACTTTGCACGCCAACGGGTGGGAAAGCACGGTTGACCGAAGGATGTTCCTTCAGAAGAAAGGTCCAGTGTTAATTTTACGCGATATGTATTCTGATGCTTGTCTTTATATTCGATAAATAAACACAATCACATTACGTACGAGTCCTTGTTTTACTGAGAAATACAACTCGCCTGTACCAAGTACAGGATACGATGGGGTAAATGCGGAGAGACTTGCACTTGATCATTTATTATCGCAAGCTATGTCACTTTGCCGCAGTTATTTACAGGTAATTAACATATATAATTAAATATTGAAAATTAAATCCTAATACCATCAATCACGTGAAATAGATGATAATGAACATGAAAGTTAAATCAAGACCAAATCCTTTAGGGTATAAATCAAATAGAAACAAGAACGCCAAGTCTACTTGGTCCTGGACAAGCTGAAGGTAGCGTAGATAATTTTAAAATGTACATATTAAATGAAAAAATTATTTAGGTTTCCTTCAGCTTGCCCGGACCTAGGTAATGATTTGGCGTTCTTGCTTCTATTCGATAAAATAATAAATTATGTAAGCATTCCCGAATTTAAATTGGATTCCTCCTGAGATATAAATTCAACTAGAACATGTATAGAGTTATATTTTAAAATAATTTAATGTTTTTAAAATATAGTTAATCGAAATGTTTGAAAACTTACATAATTGAATATTTAATATTCTATAAAAGTTTTCAACCATAAACATATTTACGAAGATTCTAATTAATTTTTATGTTAGCCTCTCCCGATTGTATATTTCATCCTATAGCCGAAGCTATCCGATATACATTCGTAAAATACATGCTATCTTTTACATATAAAATACAAATGAGGACATAGACGTGATCATAAATCTTTATTTCTCTTTATTTGCATACACGCCCATGGTCGTTTTTATAATAAATTCGGCAATCTGTAACAGAGATTCCTGTATAGCACTGTGTTTCCAAGATGACTCTCGAGCCTCATGCGGATGTATATAGATAGCTTTCTATATATAAGCTGCTGCGCATGCTCGCGTATTTGTCTTTTATAATTCGCATCTTAGAGCAATATCATATCCTATCCTAGTTGACGAGAAAGGAGACAACTTAAGAATGTAAAATCGCATTGTACGCTTGAAATACTCCAGAGGCGACTTCTACGGACCGAGATTTCAGGGACAGCTGCAACGAAAAAAGAAGAGGACGATTATAAGTAATGGAAAATTCACAATGACATAAATTTGAAACAAATGTAAAGGCCTGTGTCAGATGCTGGAACTTGGACTAGTTCTAGCATTATAGATACAGGCCTTAAGATGTATAAAGTATCTCATTATAACAATCTTTCCAGGCAATTACTTCATAACTGGTAGCTAAAAGATAAGATTACATTGACGTACAAACTTACAACTGAATACATGTTTCTAAATAATTTCCAGCTTCAAAGATAACAGAGTGTTGGAAAGATATAAACGTGACGCTCTGCACTGAAACGTACCGTGACGTCGGGATTGCCTGGCTGAATCTTCAACTCGTTCAGTACCCAGACATTGTTCGTCAGCTTGAGAGACTGATAAAGCATATCCTGTCCCTCCACGTTCCTCTTGGCGATTGTGAAGACGTTATTCTGTTGCATCTTTTGCACCACTTGATCCGCGGTCAACATCACTCCGTTTAGCGTATATTGTACCTGCAAGCGCGAGATATGTCTCGTGAAGGATTCCTATTCCTCTATCAATGAGTCTAGCAATTCATTTTTCGATATGGAAGAAAAGCAGACAAGCGATACCTCATTTTGTGCGGGTATATCTTTCCAGGTAGAGAGGAACACCCTCTTGTCCAGCTGTCCATCTTCCGCAAAGTACACATTCATAGGCACGAGACACGCGAAGTAGAACACGTCGATGTTGTTTTTGATAGCAACCTGAAGATTGTTCAAAGGATCCATGCGTTGCACCGCACCAGCAGTGGACAGTATAACGTTCGCTTCTATACTGGATCCGGGGCTTAGGGGAGCTGGCACTTGCAACGGGGTCGCTGGCGTCAATCCGAAGCTGTTCTTGTTGAGCTGTATCGCGAATCCTCCCATAGGTTGCATCGCTTTGTTCGTGAAGGTCAAGTCCATGCTAATCTGCCCATTCCTACGACACATTTTTACGCAGTATAAATTATTTGCAATCGAGGGGCTGCGTATCGCATGTCCTCTGTACTCGTTAACGTATCGTACGTATCGCACTGCATTAATTACTTTCTCGAGAACGTGCCCCAGATATCGAAGCCTTTGCCCTTTTCGGCTGGTAGCCAGTTAACTTTGGGAGATATGTAAGGCGTGGGACCTTGGCTGAAGCCGAATATGTCGCCAAGCAGACCGGTTGTGCTCTGGGAAACAGCTGCTGGCGCAGTCGTGTTGTCGTTCAGGATCCCATCGAGACCACCGCCCAGAAGATCCAGCCCTAGTCCCGTGGACTGTGGCGCGGGCGCAGGTGTGACCATTGCTGGTCCACCTGGAACAGAACAAGTGAGTATGATAAATTTTTACCCGCGATATAAAATAAATAAGAAAGAACGCTTATAATTTGAAACAACCGGGACATTTGCACATTATATAATATTTTTAAATATTTATTACTACAGTTCAATTTTCTAACTTTAATTTTACTTTTAGGACCTGCTCACCGATATCCATGCTAAGGAGATCGCCGATCAGGGAGTCCTGAGCGGGTATGACCTGCGCAGCATGGGGTTGTGCGGTTGTGCGGTCCTCGTTCGAGTTGCTTCTAGCGGGCAACGACTTCCTAGCGCCAGCCGCTCTGCCTTCCACGAACGCCGTGGGTGGTTTGTGATACACGGACGCCAAGCTCGAGATATGGCAAATCAATTCGTCCAACAATGTCGGCTCCAGCAGATCCGTCTCCTCCGAGATTAGAGGCTTCTCCGCGAGCACCACCTCCTTGGCGGCTGCCGGATCGGTGCTGAGCAGCCGCCAGTAGATGAAACCGCGGTCTCGCAGATCGGGATTATCGGAATCCTGCGTGGCCAGGCTGAGCACCTGCTGAACCAACTCCTGCGTGTCCGTGGGCCTCTTGAGGAACAGTTTGACAATCGCGGTGAGCAACTGCAGCTGCACCTGCGTATTTTCGTCGTGGAATCCCTCCAGGAAGCTCTCCAGCAATTCATCAGCGTTGTCGATACGCTCCGCGTATTCTCCAATAATCCATATCATGGAGGCACGCGCTTCAGGCTCGTCGAGAGTGTCGAGATTTTCGCATAGAGTTGAAATTATGCTTTCGTACTTGTTAGGGTACTTGCGGAAGATGTCTTTTATTACCACAATTGCTTCTTGAACGACGTAATTCACCTGAGAAAAATTACAAGTATCAATTAATCAATGATCGACCAATTTTTAAGATTAAATTTCGATATAGAAAACACTTGAAATATTATATATTAAAACATTAAAGGTACACTCCAAAATTTGATATTCCATTTCAGAAGTTGATATCTTTTATTTAATTACTTTCGTTTGTATCAGGTCCAGTAACGTGGAGACGCAGCGCTCCGCGGATGGCTCAACTTTTATGGCGCAGCGACCGATGGCCCTCACAGCTTTCCTAACGAAATCCACGTCGACTTCGGTGGCGTATTCCTTCAGCTCCGACAGGACTTGTGCGATGTTGGCCTGCGACGCTAAACGAATCATAATGTCCAGCTTCTCCAATTTTACGTAAATGGGATCGTTGTACTTGACGAAGAATACTTTCATCTCGTGCTTCAGAATATCTGGTCGCTTCTGCACAATGAGATTGATGTTCCTCAATGCGACGTACTGAACCTCCGGTTCGGAGCTCAATAACGTGACGAGGGGAGGCGCCAATTTCTTCGTAAGTGTGCCGACAAAATCGGACTCTGACTGCAGCATCTCCATCAATTTCATTAATACCTGAAACGTGTACATTCGATTAATATCAAATTATCTCTTCGTCAGCGAAGACTTGAAAATAAATTTAAAGGAGAGAAGAAATTGACGAGCCCATGTACTTGTTAGATTTTGATGCTAATATTATAAAGAAATTTCGATAAATCGTACAAGACAGGGCTAATCGCATTCGTCTTCCGGACCAGTCATTTATCTGTATTTACTTTGACAGCAGAAAGCACGACTGCAGCGTTAGCGTGGGCCAGACGTGGAGTGATGCGTTCGCAAATGCTTTGTGCCTCGCGGTCGTCTTTGGGCGAGTAGTTCGCCAGTGAATCCAGGATGAAAACTTGGCCCCATTCCGTGCACTCGTTGAGCGCTGTCAGCAACTTGTTTATAGTCTGCGCGTTCATTTCTACCAATGGTTGACCGCTCGGACTGGCCTCGTTGATCTCAGACAGAGCAGCTACCGCATTTGCGACAACCTAATAACATACATGCATCATCTGCAGTGTCATTATTTTCAGGTAACAATAAATTATCTTTTCCTCTTAGTAAAAATTGCCTTTGCTCTGTTACAGCTTCTAACAACTATTTTATCAAATATTTGTATAAATAGTCAGATTCTAAGACATTTGTTACATGATTTCAGTTAGACAAGCTCTGTGATATGAGAGAGAGAGAGAAGGGACCTACCATTGGATTGCTGTCGGACAGGAGATCCTTCAACTGATCCAGGAACCCCTGGTCCTCGACCAAGGCCGCGTTAATGTCATAAAGTTTAGCGACGCACACGGCTGCGGTCTTGCGCACATACGGGTCCTCGTCCTTCAGGCACTTGCGCAGCGGCTCGCACAGATACTCGGTTATCTTGTCGACACGTATACAGCCCATCGTGCGAACTGCTAGCGCGCGTATCAGCGGATTCGGGTCTTCGCAGTCCTGCGCAAAAATCGGGCAAGCCAGGGATTCAAGTCTAGTCACAGTAGTGGCTATCTATCTCAACCCATGAACTTTAACAAAGTAGAAAGTGGCATTGGTACCTTTGTCATCGGAGATGTCGCTAGCTCCTTTTGCGTGTCAGAACGAAAAAGGTCAAATTGGTCACCGTCACCATTTTTTATTAAAATGTTAAATACTATACTTATCAGCCATTTAAAGTAGTGTGTAATCGAGAACTGATCATTTTTTAAAGAGCACGAGGTATCATTTTTCGTTAGTTCTTTCTCTCTTTCTTTACAATCGTTGCGGCGTAGCTTTGCGAGTAAAGAATCAAGAACTGTGTTACATCAATGTTAGCGCCATGCAAATAGAAATAACTTAAACGGTATATCATCTAACATATATTGTATATTGTATATATATATATATAAGTATATATTTACAAATATATTTATATTAATCGCATTATGGGATATTTTAAGTTTGTAACACGAATTACATTCATCAGATACACTGAAATTTTGAATATAATACAAATTGCGTGCAATTAGTAAATATTATCCTTATACAAGCACCGATTGGTGATGCAATAACATACGTATAAGATAAACATTTAAGGAATCACAATTTTCATGCTGCTGCACATTAGAAATTCACGTGAGTAAGAGATTAGCGTTCGAATCTATTAATCCTCGATTCGAAACTCGTATCGCACAACTGCGATGTAGGAATCAATTTACTATTGTAGACAAAAATAAACAGCACGGTAAAGAATATGCATTGTTGCTTGAAGCGTTTCGCATGTAGATTAAAAATTGCGTGATTTCTCGAAGAAAAGTTACATGCTCAATTCCGGGAGAGACAAGATGTATGTATCAGTGCATTAGTGTGAGAAGAATAACGAGATATTAAATCGCTCTGTCAATTTCGACAGGCCAATCATTTATCATGGATACACACGTATTAGCAAAATGCCTACATTCTGGAATTTGGTTCCGTAACGAAGACGTTACGAAGAGGCGGGGGGGAAGAAAAAGACTTTACCGCGTATCGCGTTATCCATCGTCCAGAAGGTAACTTGGCCTTTGTTTTTTTTTTTCGTTATTAAACTCGAGTGTTGGAGCAACCAAAATCCAGACCCGTGCCCTTTGAAAAACAAACAATTCCAGTCGTAATGAACGAAAAAGTTACATTCCGTCCCATAACGCAGACAGCTCTGTGCAAACTGTAATTTGCAAAGCACAGTCTGTATGCAGTGCGAGGCACACGCTGTAAAATTGTAACACAGCGAGGATGATATCCGGACGGGAGATTGTATTTACAATTTCCGAGACGGCCGTCTCATCGAGAATACAACGACCACGGGCAACTCTCAAGTTTGCCTCTCTCGTTACAGACAGACTCTGAACATCATCCAAGTGTCATTAAGAAATATGTAAGAGGGTAAAGGTGCTATATATATAGATATATATATATATAGTAAAATTGTGATGAATTAAATGGCGAGTTTCTAAGCTACGTTACCTTGACGAACGTGTTGACCGCCATGATGGCCATGTCGGGTTGGCTCTTGGCGTAGTTCATCAGGTACAGGTACACCAGCTTCTTCAGTTCCAGATTGTCGGTCTGCATGCAGTTCACCACGTCGGGAAACAGCGCGGACACGTCTTTCCCAACTGTCATGGAAGCGATCACCTGGACAGACAGTCAACGACGCACCCGCGTCATTAAATGGTAAACGCTTCAACGTCGTCGCGACACACACAACAATGAAAATATCAACGATACAGGTCTGCCATTTGTCATTAAAATCAATTGATCTCGTTCTCCAGTTTCCAGAAGGAGGCATTTAACGTCTGAGTAACTGCTATTGTACACTTGACTAGAAGAGGCACAGTGATGCAATCATGGACAAACACATTTCGCTAGATTGCATGCTGCTGATGCATTACTTCCTTAATTCTTGCCTTCAAAGCAATTAAATACAGCAAAGTGTTGTTCATCTACGGTATACAGATTCTTAATAGAAATTCAAGGATTGCGTAATCGGGAAATTATTAAACCTAAAATAGGAAGAGTATTACACACACGAGAAGTACTCCTGTAGAAAGAAATGGTCGAAACTGTAAGGCCTGGTGTACAATGAGTTGTCAGTCGTTAGTCAGAAGTCAAAGCTTTTCTTTCGCCCAGAAAGAAACAGGACCGACGTATAATTCTGATTCCTCTGCTTAACAACTCATTGCAGACTGGGTCTAAAACTCGAGTGCCTATGTCTTAGATTTGGCGACTTACCTGGATAACATACAAATTACCTTCTACACGAGTGCTCCGCGCGAAAATGCTTACTGTTCGCTCGACATTGAGGTATCAGCTAGCGAGGTCAAAGTTATTGCATCTCGGGGGGGAAAAGGTTTAAGCGGATCCTTTTTATTTACCTTCTTCACGGCTTCCTTCTTCTTCTCCTTCTTCTCATTGTTCAGCTCCGACTTGAGCTCGAATATCTCGCCCTTCTTCGTAGTGGTAAAATACTTGGAATCCGTCATCTTGTCTGCGTGTAACAGGACGTAATCGTGTGAATTTGCAGTCTCTTTGAGGACATTCGGAATCGCTAATGTCGCTTATACGGGACTATCGCCGACTCTTATCTAATCTCCTCCAGTTTTTAACTGGCAATAATTGGAGCAGGACAGGTCTATTTTTTCACATTCTAGCTTACTGGTTCACTAGTGCAGCGATAGAAAAAACGAGCCTTACATCTTTATAATCGGAGGTCTCGGGTGACTGTCTAATCGCGTCTAACAATCTCTCGCATTGTTTCTTTAGCAAGACAACGAATAATCGTTAGTGCTGTACAAATCTCGTTTCATGAAATTGAATTTTAATTAACCGCCGGACGTAGCTACAGTCTAATAACGCCAAGCCGACTATCAGGTCAAAGTTGTGAAATCTGGCGGAAGAGCAGAGGAGCGGCAATAGACTTCTGCAAACCGGAGAGAGAAAGAGAGAGGGGGGGGGGGAGAGAGAGAGACGTCTGCAGTGAAATTAAATAAGATTTCGCTATATAGAGCGAGCCCGGGACTGGATCAATGTCCAGAATCTATAGTGCCGTAGCGCTAACTCTGCCGCCAGGCAAGCCGAGGCCTGTCATTTTAACGCGGAGACGCCTCGGAGTCGGGGAAAACGGACACTCGCGGGGGCCGCGGAGGCGAGATAAGCGAGAGCGGCGTGGCGCGCGCGCGCGCTCGCGCGAAAGAGAGATAAAAGAGAGAGAGAGTGGAGTAGAAAAGGCATATTGTAACATTTACGTAGGATCTCGAACGGTTGCATCTGGAGAGCGTGACCGCCGCGGCTGCTCGCGCCGTGCCTCATTAATTACCTGTCTATTTACCAGCGACTGACGGCTGCGGCGGGGAGAAGGGGCGAGACGGATCGAACGATTGTATCCGCGAACCGAGATGGGAGACGTCGTCCGCCCCCCGGGAAACCTCGCGCCTCTGTTATGCGTGCGACGCCGCGATACACCGGGGCACCTTCTGACACTTACCGACACGGGCTGTCACACGGGCATTCACGGGCCCCGCAGGCCTCGCGCACATGTATCGGGGAGAGGTGTCACGTCACGGGCCGCCGTTTCCCAGTTATCGATAAGCGACTCTACCGCGATTGGCTGATCCCGGCCGGTGGGATGCGCGCGTGTGCACTCGGCGTTAGGTCCGCGTTATCGCGAGCCCGTGCTCCGAACAGGGAGAAACCTGAGAGCGGCCACGCCGGGGCGCGCGTTTTACTTAACGCCGTTTCGGGAGACTGTTTTGCGCGCCCTCACGCCCATTTTTACCTTTGGAACTATTTTATCGCGCATTTTCTGACTCTGCCGATAAAATTTCCACTTGGTGCATGTCTGTGCTATGCATTCCGACGTCTAATTTATAAAATTTACATTGTCCACGTGAGAAAAAGTGATGTAAATATCGTGCAGATAATTTATGTTAATGTAATTTTGAATTTCACAGCACAATCCTGAAAAATAGGCGTAGCACGGACACGCACTAAGTGGTGACTTTATCGGCAGTGTCAGAAGATGCACAGCAAAATAGTTCCAAAAATGAAAATAGGCGTAAAGCGCTGGAATCAGTCGAGCGAAAACGGTAAAGCCTATCACACAATAGGAAAGCACAGGCAATAGGAACAGGGAATAGAATTTTTGACGCGTTGGATTGGTTGGAAGAAAATTTCCGACGAATCCAACGCGTCAAAAATTCTATTCTCTATTCCTATTGCCTGTTGCCTGGCATTGTGTGATAGGCTTAAAGCCTATCACACAATACCAGGCAACAGGAACAGGGAATATAATTTCTAACGCGTTGGATTGGTTGGAAGAAAATTTCCGACGAATCCAACGCGTCAGAAATTATATTCCCTGTTCCTGTCGCCTGTTGCCTGGCATTGTGTAAAGCCTATCACACAATACCAGGCAACAGGCAATAGGAATAGGGAATAGAATTTTTGACGCGTTGGATTCGTCGAAAATTTTCGTCCAACCAATCCAACACGTCAGAAATTCTGTTCCCTGTTCCTGTTGCCTGTTGCCTGGCATTGTGTGATAGGCTTAATAGGCTTGAGACGCTCAATGGAAACGCGCCTACACACGATTGCGAGTTCGCCTGCAGGTCAAATCCGACGAATGGGATTACCGGCGCTGAATGCACCGTACGTCCGCCTCTCTCTCTACACTTTCGTTTACTTTGATAAGAAAAAAGATTAAATCTGATACCTCCTCTGGCGGATTCCGGGCGTCTAGTCTGTTTTCAGGGAAACGTAAACAAACGTGCGTGGAGAGGAGAGTCTATGAGAGCTTGTAGACGCGAGTGAATGACTTACCTCTGCTCCCAGGTACGACAAAGAGAGGCCGCGATCGGTGGGGATTGTCCGAGAGTATTCATTGCGATAAACGCTCCCTGCGGCTTCTCGACAATTGTTCATCTTACGCTGCTCGCGATGAACATTGAATCGCCGTGCTGATCTTTGTAAACTCGCCGCATCGCACGCGTCGGATTTAACAGGAAGATAGAGCCCGGGTAAACCTGGCGAATAAATAAACTGGTTTCTACACAGAGTACATTTCTGTAATCCGTCGACGCGATTGCGCCGAGTGTGTTGCTCGCCTTGTATTTCTGTAGATGCCCGTTTGACCCGTGTGTTTTGCTGATTACAGCGCAAGTAGCCCCTTAAAATGGCGTTACGCACCTACGGAGACAAGCCGATAAGTTTCCAAGTAGAGGAGAATGGCGAGTATTACTGCATCGGGTCGGAGGTCGGCAATTACCTGCGCCTCTTCCGCGGGTCCCTGTACAAGCGGTATCCTGGCATGTTCAGGAGATCCATTACCAACGACGAGCGTAAGAAGCTGGTGGAGCTCGGGCTGAGTCAGCATGTTCTCGCGTCCAGCGTCTCGCTGCTGCGAGCCAGCGAGGTGGAGGACATTATCGAGGGTAACGACGACAAGTACAAAGCCGTGTCCGTGCACTCGACCGAGCCACCGGCGCCTAGAGAAGGTAAATCCAAAAAGTCGATGGCATGGGTGCCCAGCCTGCCCAACAGTTCGCACCTGGACGCGGTTCCGCAGGCCACGCCGATAAATCGCAACAGAGTGCACAATAAGAAAGTTAGGACGTTTCCGTTGTGGTAAGCGAGAAAGTACAGCTGGATTCTGCATGGAGATCTATTTGCGGCAAAGCTGTGACGCTCTTATTTTATTTTCACCGTGTAGTTTCGACGATACGGACCCGTCAGCGAACCTGGAGAACGCGGCGCAACAGGAAATGCTGGTCCCAATACGCTTAGACATGGAAATTGAAGGCCAGAAGTTGAGGGACACTTTTACTTGGAATAAAAATGGTACGTACTCTTATATCCGACGGCGACAAGACTTTACGAATTGTAACGAGTCTTTTTTTGCTTCGCAGAGAGTCTCATAACGCCCGAGCAATTTGCCGAAGTGCTGTGCGACGATTTAGACTTAAATCCGTTGACCTTTGTCCCTGCGATCGCGCAGGCGATACGGCAGCAAATAGAAGCGTTCCCTCAGGAGACGATTCTGGAAGATCAGTGCGATCAGAGAGTGATAATTAAATTAAATATACACGTGGGCAACACCTCTTTGGTAGACCAGGTTGAATGGGACATGTCTGAAAGGGAGAACAATCCAGAAAAGTTTGCGATGAAGCTGTGTGCGGAGCTTGGCCTCGGCGGAGAGTTTGTCACCGCCATCGCTTACAGGTGAATCAACGAATCTTAGGCCCGTGTTCTGAATCCTCTTTTATCGATAAAAGCGCCTCTAAAAGTGGCTAGTAAGTCTTTCGATTGGCTACAAGCCACTTTTAGCAGCGCTCGATAAGAGAGGATTCAGACTACGGGCCTTACTGTGTAATTTCGTCATTGCTTCGTGTAAAGCGACATAGTATTTTTATAATATTACTGAAATTATTAGGATTGTATTTGTTTCAAAAACGAATAAAGTTGAATAGCGAATGTGGTTGCTTGCCCTAGTGCACACTGATTGCGAGTTCATACTAAGGCTTGTTTACAGTCAATTCTGATATTTAAGGCTCGCCTTAAATGTCTCTTGAAATATTTATCAACCAGTAAAATGATCTGCATAGCATCCATACGGATCATTTTTTGGCTAAATACTCTTTGAACATGTATTTAAGACAAAGTTAAATGTAAGAATTGATTATAAACAAGCTTCAGTGTGCACTCAGCGTGTACTAGTACACGCAAACGAATTCGCTACAAGTAGAGGAAAGTCCTCTATTATGAGATCCTAATAAGAGATAGCGGGGTTCTATTAAATTAATAGGCATTCAACAGTTGAGTCTACTATGAATTTATTGTCCTTGGAACGAAATCTGTTTAGTGGAAAATTTTATTGTTAGATTGTGTAATCGTGACGAAAAAAGATTTGTGATTGAATTTGGGTGTTGAAAACCTGCTATCTCATATTAGAAATCTATCTCATGATAGAGGACTTTCTTCTATTAGCTACTTTGGATACTCAAATTATGGATATGCACTAATATTATTATGTAACTTTATATCGCATTGGGAAATTGTTATTGTGTACGCAGTTGATATATCACATCGATTATTATCCAAATAATAATATAGAAATGATCCCAACATTTACGTTTGCAGTGTGCGCGGGCAATTATCGTGGCATCAAAGAACGTACGCGTTTTCTGAAGCACCTCTGCCAACCGTAGAAGTCCCCTTTAGACCTCCGTCAGAGGCCGATCAATGGGCGCCGTTCTTAGAAACACTAACAGACGCGGAGATGGAAAAGAAGATACGCGATCAAGATCGAAATACTCGGTAAGAAATGAATCTTGCAGAGGTAAACGTTAACTTTATTGTGTATGTGCTCTTGATTGACCGTCTGTTTCCTTCTTGCAGACGTATGCGACGTTTAGCAAACACGACACCTGGCTGGTAAAAAACCACATCTTGAGAAAGAAATTGTATACCATTACATTTGTCACCCAGAACCATCCTAATTTTTTAGTGTGTCCTCGTATTTATAAGATTTATAAGTATCAATTTCTAATAAGATACCATCGTAGAGTATGAAATATGCGGAAGTAACTATTTGTAAAAATAACAGATATATGGTTGCATTTGTTGAACAAAAAGTTAATGTAACTACGTAATCAGTCATCATTGCTTATGGAACGTTCTTGTATACAGAATATTCCAAATCCAATGAGTCATTCTTCAATTTAGAGTCTACTTTTTTCATTTTTATATGTATATTGAATATCTTTCCAATTTAATTTATTATACGTGACAACAGGCAACTTGTTTGTGTCATTGTGTGTGACGAATGTTGTCTTACGAAACATGGTACGATATCAACAACGTTATTGACACGTACATATCGCGTAACACTAATCGAAGTTTGATAACAGCTGACTGTGACGCAATCTTATATAATATAGTAAGAAATGCAATTAAAATCGTTTCATATGTGAAAATTATATATTACATCGAATATATCTTGAATATTTTATTTGGATTATGTCTTGCGTTGCAAAACTTATTACAATGCCGCAATTATTTGTTATAGTCGGCTGCAATTGTACGACGAGATAACAGACCACGTGATTGTACCTCGTTTATGATCACATGATCGTCGCAAAGCACGTGTCGGGGAATTATCTAACATTTCGACAGCTCATTAGTCGTGGCGGTCGGCATCTCATTATACCGATCGAACGGATTGAATGGAAAACGAAAACTTGAATGAAAAAGAGAGACGTCTCGAGATTTATGGGCGACTTTCGGCGGACGAATCGGAATGTAAAGTAGTTGGTTACAGCTTTGACTTTGTTACGATATCCTTTCTCCATTTATGCAAACGTAACACGATACTCTACTTTCTGAAGAATTTGGACGAAGACGGAGGTAATCGATTCCGTGACGAGGCGCTCCTGTATTCAGCCCTGGACTATGGACTCGCGCCGGTAGGGCCGCAATAGACTCGACTGGTGCCCTCGCCAAAATATTTTCTATGGTTCAGTCTTAGCTCTTTTATTTTTATAATATCTTTTAGCACGCCCACGCTCCTTTTCGCCGCGTACACGTAAACTCGATCACGGAGCAAGTTTTAGCAATTGTTTTGAACGCTTGATAGTTATTGACGTAGCTGTCGACGATCGCTTTTTCTCAAGCTCAAGTTCTCGTTACAGTCCTGCGACTACCTACATATACACATCTGATTTTTATTTCAAGAAATGTGTGTCATCGCGCTTCAACTTTTACCTGAGATATTCTTCACACTCGAACTTCAAAGATGTGATTCTTTCAGAGATATACATGTGTAATATATGATATTACGCGAAATAATTTAACATTATAATTCAAACATACACAAGAAAGGTAAATGACTTGGTAAATGTTCGAAGAAGATATTGAACGGTGAATACAGTAGGTTTGTTTTCTGTTCCTGCACTGGTTAACTAGTGCAGTAAGCTAGAATGAGAAAGAAATATGCTTGCCTTACTCCAATTTGTATTAATTTTTGCACTAGTTTACCAGTGTAGGAACAGAAAACAAGCCTAATGTGAGAGGTCTGTTATCCTCCCTTTTTATTTTTTACATCTTCACGCGGTTCCCTTCCAAAGCATAAACATTTATTTTGTCTCATTTTAAATATAGAGAAAAAGAAGAGAGTGCGTGCGCGAGAGCAAGCGCGATTAATTCAGCAGATCCCTGTCATCCTGGTGGTCGTCCCGTGTGTGTGTGTGTGTGCGTGCGCATCATGATCCATGCGTAACGAGCGAGGCAGGGCAAGGCAAGACAGGGCAAAGGCAAGGTGAAGCAGCAACGTCAAACGAGGCGACGTCGCCCGCCGATCGCGGAAGGGGGAAAATATGGGGGAAACCGGTGCGTTACGCGCTCGTCTGGACACACACATGAGTGTCAATTCGCTGGCAGTCCAGCCACGGCGGTGTCCAGCGGCGTAGGTGGTGTCGAGCGGCGGCAGCGCGTGGAGCACGTTTACAGCATTTTGTGCGCCGAGCATGGACCTGACGAGGCAGCAGCAGCAGCAGCAGCGATCGCTGGCAAGCGCGTGCCGCGGTCCGCTGCTGTTTCCACGCAGACCGTGGACGAGCGAGACCGGCGTCGCCGCCGCCGTCGCCGCCTCCGGCAACCTGGGCCTCAAAGGGGTCATAGCCGGTACGTTTACTCCGTCTCGCTCCGGCCTCGTCGCTCCCGCGCGGAGAGAACGAGAGAGAGGCGTTCTCTCTCTCTCGCTCGGGCGCGCGATCGTCCGTGACCCGCCGACCTTTGACACCTGTCTGGGTGCACCACGTCACGCGGAAACGTGCACGAGAGCCGACCCCCTTCCCCCTATTTTTTTTTCCTTTTCGGAGTCAGTGCACTCCGGCAAATAGTACGATAACACGGGGGATCGCGCGATCGCGATCTCGCGCGATTACGCGCGCGTGTATGCGGATATCTGCGTGTCTCTCCGGCCGCAAGGTCATCGCGTTTATCTGAATTTCTATGGTAGTGGAGACCGCGAATTACGGCCGCTTTACGCGACGACTTCCAGCTCTGCGTAAACGATTTAACGAGCTGACGGCCGTGGACGTGTACCAATGGAACTCAATTGAGGAAAGAGAGACGCGTTTAATTATAGAATAAGATGCAATTGTATTTTCATACTGTTTTTTTTTGCGCGCCGAAATTGCACGATCTCTTACCTCTGCTTTTCAATGGCATTTTAATTCTTCGGATCATTTAAAAGCAGTCGCTTAACTCGGATAGCCAGTATGCTCAAGCAATGTATGGAAATAAAATGCCAGCAGCTGATGCTCTTCACTAGGAATATGAATTCAATGTTGGCGTGATTTAAGCACAATTAGCATAATGTTAACGTATTGTCGCAGTTAAATGTACAGCTAAAGGGAAAACACATCGAATGGGCATACATTTAACAAAGAGTTGGCATACATTGTTTTAAATTTTCTAACTTATATAAACATGATATATGTCTATTACATCTGGCCAGACACTTAATGCTAGCATAATGTTTGAGATCATGCAAATTTTTCATTTCCGACATCAAACGCTAGCAAACAACAGCACAATAGACTATATAGATGCATAGCGAGATGAAAGCAACTTGCGCTCACACTGGGTATCTGGGTTTTTCAGCAAGACTTTAATAGCGCATGCACACGCTTACATGTATATGTGTACCATTGCTGCGTTTACAAATAAGAATTGAGAATACAATTGTTTTCCAGGTGGCATTACCGGAGGCATAGAAATTTGCATCACGTATCCCACTGAATATGTGAAAACGCAGCTGCAGCTGGACGGAAAAGCCGGCGCCGGCAAAGAGTACACGGGAATAGCCGACTGCGTCACCAAGACCGTCAAGACCCGCGGATTCTTCGGCCTGTATCGAGGCCTGTCTGTTCTACTTTACGGCTCCATACCGAAGTCGGCGGTGCGATTTGGCGCCTTCGAGTCGGTGAAGAACCGATTGGTGGACGCGGATGGCAAGCTCAATCCGCAAAGGCGACTCCTCGCCGGCCTCTGCGCCGGGGTATGCGAGGCCATCTTCGCGGTCACCCCGATGGAAACCGTCAAGGTGAAATTCATCAACGATCAGCGTTCGGCGAATCCGAGATTTAAAGGATTTTTCCACGGTGTACGCATGATTGTGAGGGAACACGGTAAGACGAGTTCAAGTACACGGAGAGCATTTTACTTGTTATTAATTCGTGGTCTTGTCAATTAAAAATGGAATACATGTGAATTGCAGTCGAGTTGTAGGAGACACGTTGTAGGAGACACGTATTATAAAATTATGGAGAAATTTATTAAATAAGTACAGTTTGACCAGAAATCCAGATAAGAGCTGCAACTTGTTTAACTGGGTCAGATTGCAACACATGCTTACACAGTCCGTTTATTACAGCACAGCTGCGAAATAAACTTGACTTCGTTTTCATGACAAATAATAATCGTATAAAAATGTTAAAAAACAAAATTAAATTATATTTAATTAGGATTTCAAATGTATGTACAATAGATAACAGCATTTGTATGCGTCAAGACATTCGTGTCTTAAAATAATTTCGTTTGCCGAAATGATTTTAAACGTTAACACAATGCAATTATATTTGTTGACTTTTTTCTACGTAGGCTTTAAAGGAGTATATCAGGGAGTAATGCCCACAATCTTGAAGCAAGGATCTAACCAAGCCATCCGTTTCTTCGTGATGGAAACGTTAAAAGACTGGTACAAAGGAGGTGACAATACCAAAAATGTTCCTAAAGTGGTCGTCGGTGCGTTCGGCGCGGTTGCTGGCGCAGCATCAGTTTTCGGGAACACGCCTGTCGACGTCATAAAAACTAGGATGCAGGTATGCGCCTCTCGCGCGTATTTATGCGATTGACGACCTACGCTCATCGCAATTCCATTAAACTTTTTATTCTGAATCCGTTTAGGGATTGGAAGCTGCGAAGTACAAGAGCAGTATGGACTGCGTGGTTCAAGTGTGGAAGAAAGAGGGTCCAATGGCATTTTACAAGGGAACCATTCCGCGATTGGGCAGAGTGTGCTTAGACGTTGCCATTACGTTCATGATTTATGATTCCTTCATGGAACTTTTCAACAAAGTATGGCCCTAGGTCTGTCGCATTTTGTACATACACGATACACTTTCTCAGATTTTACAAATATTGCTTTCATCGTTGACGTACTTTTTACAAGCGTATTTGTACAATGTATTTTTTTTAGAATTTATTTATATTCTAATTTAAGATGTATGCGATAAGAGAACCCATATCCAATGATGATGTCTGTGGCAGCTATATATATATTAATATATTTGATATATAATATATATATCAAAGATCACGAGCAAATGTGTCGCGAACGCATCTTTTTGACAATGATTGATTTTACGTTTACGAGAAAAAGATTTGGGTGTTCATTTTGCATGGCACAGCTGTGTGACGCAACTACCTCCGATTTCAATTGCATTTACACAATGTGCGATGCACAAAAATCATATTAACTTTGTCGAAAACCCGTTGAATTTTTGTCGTGAATTACCTCGATTTAGCGTTATAGAGTACACAACATTCTGCAACGACGTTACATTCCTGCAATCTCAGTCCAAGATATAAATACGAGAGTGTCGTTTTTACGACGTGTAAGGAAGTAGTACGTGTACGATAGATATATAGCGTATACATATACCAATACATAGACACATGTATTTATATATACATAATATATTTGTGTACAATTTTGTACAGAAAGTTATAGCGCAGGTTTATAGAACGAGGAAAGCTTTCCAACGATTTTAATTTCGAATCACTTCTCGCGTCCGAGAACTACATTAGAGTGTTGCAGAGATAAGTATAGAAGAATGTATGTTAATAAAAAAAAATGTTTAAGGTAATTTTTGTATTTAGTTTTCCTTGACATGCGATCTTCCGATGAGCAGAATATAAAAATAATAGCTCTGGATTTTTAGCCAGTAGCCAATGGATTTTCCAATGCGTGTCGATATCTCGTTCTCAATAGCGCAGTTTTTTTTTTTTTTAGCACATCTGGCAGAGCTCCAGGACTCTTTAAAAATAATCTTTCTTTTTTAAAACGCTCGCTCGGCTTTCCGCCTTCATTTCGATGTCTAGAAAACGGAGGAAGGTCCTCTATTATGAGCTAACAGGTTTTCAATGTTCCAATTCAATCACGAATCTTCTTTTACAACAATTGCACGATCTAACAATGAATTTGCCACCGAACAGATTTCACCTCAAGAACGAAAAATTCACGATAAAACCAACAGACGATGCCTATTAATTCAGCAGAAACCCTGCCACCTCATATTAAGAGCTTATCTCGCAGCAGGTGACTTTCCAGCACGTATAATCGTGAATGCAAAAACAGCTTGCGCTCGACACGTGGCGGATCAAAGGTAACATTTACACTGATCGATCTTCGCGAGCTAATCGAAAAGTCGAATGTAAATTACATTGATTATTCATTATATGCGTCAAAAGTCATAGTCCTTAATCATCAGCATCGATACAACTTTCCCTCTCGCCGCGGGATAATGATCTCCGGTCATTTACATTTTTACGTATATGCACACACAGGGTATCCCGTGTCATAACGGTATCTCCGGTTAACGCGGAGATCTCAAAGAGCTCGAGGAGCGTCCGATTGTTCCCCCGGCGGATCCTCCCCGAGGTCTCAAGTTAATTAACGCATCTACATGGGACCTGCGAAGCGGGACGGCCCCGGTGGACGGAAGGGTCCCCCTTTGATACTCGAGGCGCGAGATGCGGAGCGGCTGCCGCCTGCGAGGCACAGCGCACCGGGGCCCGTCTGGGCCCGTCGCGGATCGACGTATCTTGGCGCGCGTGGCCCACACGTTACCGCGTGTGTGTGCGTGCGCCCGCTCATTTTACACGCTCGTATGCTGATGATGGTGTTGCAGAAACGAGCGGGGCAACACACGACCGGGGCCCCATCGAGGGCCCGGCGAGGAGGAGGAGAAGGAGGAGGAGAAGGAGGAGGAGGAGGAGGAGGAGGAGAGGAGGAGAGGAGGAGAGGAATGGAGCGCATAGAAGAAGCAAACAGCACCGGGCAGGCGGCAGGCAGCAGTGCCGGCCCCGCTCTGGGCCCGACGGGGGGACCCGGGGTCACATTCCAAGATGGCTGTGCCTGAGGAATGCAGTGGGTGCCCCCCTAAGACGCCTGCCTCCCTCCTTTTTTATTAATCGGTCCCATTTGCCCGTTCTAGCGAAAAGAAACCCCCTTATTACCGCTCGCGCGCGGTGAAACAATGTAACGCGCGTACACGCAGAGATTTAGTTGGCGAGCGGACGTCGAGGGAAGGTGCCGAGAGCGGTAAGTCCCGTCTCGTGCGGGCGAGAAGGAGAGAGAGAGAGAGAGAGGAACGGCGAGAAAGAGGTGTCCGCACGTTCAATCCTGCGGCCTGATCTTCGTACCAGCGTGCCGCAGATGATGCCCATGCCAGAGAATGCTACTAGCTCGTCTTAAGCAATGTCTCATAGGGATATCTCTGAGGTAATTACGAGATTCCTGCTGCGACTCTGGGTCAGAATCCTCGCTTACACGTTACATCCCGTGTTTTCGTCAGCTTGACTGCGTGCTTATCCGTCCGAGGGTATTTCCTTGGTATCGGCTCATGTTAATTTTACCTCTTATCCCTCGTAATGAAGAAATCGCCTGTGTATGGTAATCATTTTTTAATGTTGGGGCAAGCATATCCGATTCCTTTTCTGAGTCTCCTCCTGGCTCTGCACACTTTCACTGTTACATTTTATTTTATTTTCAATAAAATCTAACTCGTACTTTCGCTACGCTGATTGGCGTTACGTGTGTAAAGCTTTTCGATTATCGTTGGCTGTGTTCTCCAGAAGTTAGCGCTTAATAAGCGCTTTATGCTGATTGGATAGATCTAGAAGAATAGCTCTATTTCAGCACAGATCTGAAAGTATAATCCAATGAACGCAAAGTGCTTAGCAAGCGCTCTAACTTCTGCTGGACACAGGCATTGATTTTACTACAGTTAAGGGTGGAAATAACAGACACTCGCTTAGTGGCTGCTTTTAATTCCATGGATCTTTATGCATGTGACTCCTTCCCTGGTAGCACAGTACATTGGCTAAACATTGGCCCAACACAACCATTTGGTTGCGAACTGGAGTTGCCCTATTCTGTATAGGCCGTTTAGTTTTGTCTATTGATAAAAGCAGGAAGTTGCTTGCTCCAAGTAAGATTGTGCCAATTTGATGAAGGTGGAGCCCGAAGGTACGTCGGCCTTGGCCGCTGGATCCAGGGCACTATTCCTAGAAACGGTACGCAGGAGTAACGCGGCGTGCCAAAATGGAGATTACGCACTGGCCGCGACATTGTACACGGAAGCCCTCGTCCTGGACCCCCTCAGTCACGTGCTGTACTCGAACAGATCAGCCGCCAGGCTCAAAATGGGATTATTCGTGCTCGCGTTGCAGGACGCTGTCAGAGCTACCGAGCTGAGTCCGCAGTGGCCGAAGGTACGCGTTCTTCCCCTCGATCCTTCGTGCACCTCTACCTACAATTCCTGCGCGCAAATCTTGCCTGTCTTACGCGTGCAAACTTGTACTTGAGATTTGCCCGAGTGCTTTTGCACGCAAGTAGTTAGCTCGTGTATTAATGTATAGTTTTGCGCGCAGATATCTAATAACTCGCGTACAAAAGTGGCTCAACTACGCAAGCAAAATCTCATCCCAGTCACAAAGCTAGATGTTTGCGCGCAAAATGTTTTGTCGGTGCCAGTTTCTCGGATTTAACGATCGCCTTTCAGGCGTACTACCGGCAAGGAGTAGCGCTGCAATGCCTAGGACGTCACGGGGAGGCGCTCGTCGCCTTCAGCACGGGACTCGCTCACGACGCGTCCAATCACCAGCTGTTGTCAGGCTTGGTAGAAGCGTCTCTCAAGTCTCCGCTGCGACCGACCTTGGAGCCGACGTTCCAACAGCTGCGCGCGATGAAGCTCGACGAGTCACCGTTCGTCGTCATATCCGTGGTCGGCCAAGAGCTGCTCGGGGCTGGACAGTACCGGGCGGCCGCTGGCGTGCTGGAGGCCGCGCTCACCATCGGTTCGTGCAGCTTGAAACTGAGGGGTTCCGTATTCTCCGCCCTGTCCAGCGCGTACTGGGCGCTGAACTCTCTGGACAAGGCGATCAACTACATGCAGCAGGATCTGGGTAAACAGCAGATTAATGCATTCTACCAATGCAGATTAACTTTAATCCCAGTTTAACTGAGTTTTCTCTTTTTCCAATTTCTGAAACTAGAAAAAGATAAAAAGTAAGTTAAACCGAGATCAAGCCCAGTCAGCAAAATGTTGGCAGATTGGCAGCAGATTCGTCAGAAACCCACACCAAAACCATAGCCTTCTGTGTCCGCAATTGGCTTTTGGCAACAGAATCTGTTAAACGTACGCTGTCAACAGATTATCGGCAGAAACCGAGCAGGTCCAGTTATGTGAGCAGATTTTATTGTATTTCTGCTGACATGCCTGGCAACATGTCGAATATATCAGTTCCTGTATGCAATCTGCGGTCTTTCTAGCCATCAAAATTTGTAGTGGGCATTCGACAAGATCTGTTCTCACAGATTTGGCTATCGCGGAAGTTAATCTGCATTGGTGAAAATGGACACAAGTCGAGAGTAGAGTGAGTCGGGTGGGAACTTTTGCGTTGATTCCTTTCAATTTGTAATCTGTGAATTTAACGCGGAAGAATGATTTGCTTATCGACAATCGAAACTTTCAGGAGTGGCGCGCTCCCTTGGGGACACGCAGGGCGAGTGCAGGGCCCACGGGAATCTGGGCTCCGCTTACTTCAGCAAGGGCAGTTTCAAGGAGGCTCTGACGGCCCATAGGTACCAACTTGTTCTAGCTATGAAGTGCAAGGATACGCAGGCGGCGGCCTCGGCCTTGACCAGCCTGGGACACGTCTACACGGCGATCGGCGATTTGCCGAACGCCCTGGCCTCTCACAAGCAGTGCGTACAGTTGGTGAAGCAGATGGGGGACCGGCTGCAGGAGGCTCGCGAGATCGGTAACGTCGGGGCGGTCTATCTGGCGATGGGGGAGTTCGAGAGCGCTGTCGACTGTCATACGCAACACCTGAGGATAGCCAGACGGCTGGGTGATCGCGTGGAGGAGGCGAGGGCCTTCAGTAACTTGGGATCGTCTCACCACTATCGTAGAAATTTTGGGCAGGCGATGGCTTATCACGAAAACGTTTTGAGAATAGCACAGGAGCTTGGAGACAGAGCGATAGAGACCAGAGCGTACGCGGGATTAGGTCATGCCGCCAGATGTGCAGGTGATGATAATCATTATTTAAGTATTGTGTTGTTATATCCCTGTTTAAAATGTTAGAATAGAATCAGATTACATTAGATTACATGCAAAATGGAAATGGCATGTAATCTAATGTAATCTGGTCGTATTATATTTATTATTTTAAACAGGGATTGTATTATGTATATTAGCGTGTATTATTTCAAGTTTTCCTGCAACATAATTTCGTTGTAAATAATTTCAGGCGATTTGGCGCAAGCCAAGCTCTGGCATCAGAGACAGCTCGACGTTGCGTTGACCACGAAAGACAAAGTGGCCGAGGGACGAGCCTGCAGTAATCTGGGCATAGTGTACCAACTGCTCGGCGAGCACGATGCCGCCTTGAAATTACATCAGGCACACTTGGGGATCGCAAGATCGTTAGGAGACAAGGCCGGTATGGGTAGAGCGTACGGAAACATCGGCAATGCTTACAACGCCTTGGGCTATTACGAACAAGCCATCAAGTACCACAAACAGGAATTAACGATAAGCAAAGAGGTAGGCGTCCCAGGAATAAGTATGCCGTCATTATGAGACGCTCAGTTGATGAATAAATCTGTCGTTCAGGTAAACGATCGTAGCTCGGAAGCCAGCACGCACGGAAACTTGGCGGTCGCGTATCAGGCTGTGCAAGGCCACGAAGCGGCATTGAGACATTACCGAGCACACTTGGCTATCGCGCGCGAGCTGAAAGATACGGCCGGTGAGGCGTGCGCCCTGCTAAATCTCGCCAATTGTCTTTCTTCGCGCGGCAGATTCGAGGAGGCAGTGCCATATTACGAGCACTATCTGATGCTGTCGCAAGAATTGCACGACGTTGAGGGGGAGGCTAAGGCATGCCATTTTCTGGGATACGCTCACTATTGCCTGGGAAATCATCGGGAAGCGGTCAGATATTACGATCAGGATTTAGCGCTAGCGAAGGACTTGCAGGATAAATCTGGAATGGGTAGAGCTTACTGCAATCTGGGATTAGCTCACTTGGCGCTGGAAAATCTGGACACCGCTCTGGAATGTCAAAAATATTATTTGGGTAACACATTGCATATTTGTGAAAAATGTATATGTGACTAACATTTTATAATTTTATATTAATATGTCAAAAGCAGGAGAGAATAAACAAGATGCACGATGATAATAAATAATTACTTAATATAGCGATCGCGCACATGACCAAGCATCTGGCCGGCAAGTTCCGCGCGCTGGGAAATATCGGCGACTGTTTGTTGCGTATGGGAGAGGTCGAAGAAGCTATCAAGATGCACCAGCGCCAGTTGAACTTGGCACGTCAAGCGGCCGACCGTTGCTTGGAAGCGGCTGCCTACGGCGCATTGGGGATCGCTCATCGAGCTACGAAGAACTTGGACAAGGCTCTCGGTTTTCACACGCAGGAATTAACTTTGAGGCAAGAAGCTGGCGACTTGCGCGGCGAATGCAGGGCGCATGGAAATCTGGGCGCTGTGCACATGGCATTGGGACAGTACACTCATGCGGTCAAGTGTTATCAAGAACAATTGGAGAGGGCGAAGGAACTAGCGGATTCTGGAGTAGAAGCCCAAGCATTAGGTGATTTCAATTTGTAATTTCAAATTTTAAACATATTCGAGATGGATATTAAAAGTTTCTTGTTTAAATGAGGGAGGTAAATTCAGTAATGTATTAAGTATATACAGAATGACTTGCTAGAAGAGAAATATTAAGAAGATAATTCCTCGTATATAAAGATAGAAAATCTTTTTGAAAAGATTAAACTATAACTTTTTATTATAGGAAATCTGGGCATCGCTAGGCTTAATATGGCGCATTACGAGGACGCTATCGGTTATTTCGAGCAACAGTTAGCAACTTTAGAACCGCTGACCACTGGCACCGCTTTACTCGACAAAGCTCGAGCACTCGGAAACTTGGGGGACTGTTACGAGGCCTTGGGTGATCTGGAAGAAGCTATCAAATGTCACGAACAACAACTGACAGCCGCTACGAAACTGAAGAGCATAAGAGATCAGGAGAGAGCGTACAGAGGATTGGGAAGAGCTCGCGAGGCTACAGGAAATTTACAAGAAGCCTTGGTGTGTTTCGAGAAGAGATTAGTGGCCGCCCATGAAGTGGACAGTCCCGAGGCGAGGGGTGCCGCTTACGGCGACTTAGGTAAATTGATATGAAAATCGCGCAAACATTTTTGGTCGCCGGTAGCACAACTGCATCGATTGTATATTGACGTTCGCTCGAATGTTCATTTGCAGGCAGAGTACATGCCGCGCTAGGTAATCACGAGCAGGCCGTCAGTTGTTTGTCGCACCAATTGGCCCTCGCTCGCGGGCTCGGCGACAAAGCGGCCGAGGCCGAGGCTGCTAGCGGTTTGGGAGCGGTGCATCTTTTGATGGACGATCCGAATTCCGCGTTGCGCCATCATCAGTTGGAGCTGTTGATCGCCGAGGGTCTGGACGCGGCTGGATTGCAAGCTCGCGCCTGTGCCAATCTGGGAGTGACCCAGGAGACGCTGGGGCAATATGAGGAAGCTATAAGATTGCAGGAACAGTCGTTGAGCCTCGCGGCCGCGGCGGGGGATCAACCTGCCCGAGCGGCGGCTTTCGCGAGTCTGGGTCGACTCCATCATCTGTGCGGAGATCTGCCACGCGCTCTGAGTTATCTGCAGTCTGGTCTGTCGCTGTCCGAGGGCCTGGGCAGAAGGGAGGAAACCGCCAGACTGAGACACAGACTTGGTCTCGTGCACTGGGAGACCGGAGAAGCGATCATCTCCGTGGAACACTTGGAGAAGGCCGCGAATCTCTTAGAGTCATTAGACGGAACTTCCGTGTCCCTTTCTTGCGGTCAGCCCAATCGAACCGAATTGCTATCGGAGACGTATAGAATGTTGCAAAAGGTATTAATCAACCTAAACCGAGCAGAAGAAGCTTTGAATTGGGCGGAAAGGTCCAGGCGATCTAAGAGTAACTCCCTGGACGACGCAGCTCACTATTCTGAGATTATTGATCGACAACGCGGAATTATCCTGTACTATAGGTATAATCTTTTTGCAAGCGAGTATTATTACAACTTAAAGCGAGATAAGATATTACTTGATATCATAATAATTTGTCCTGTTCCGTGATTTTGTTACAAAATGAAATTAATCGAATAAAATGATTTCAGCGAAGTGGGATGTGAATTGCATGCGTGGTGCTTAGCGCCAGGACGCGGACTGTTACGATTCCACTCCGTCACGTTGGACGACGGGGTAGGTCTGGAAAAGAGGGTCCTTCAAGCACGCGAAGCACTCTTGGACGAGAGCAACGAGCTCATCGAAGAGTCTGCGAAAATCCCATCGAGAGGCCATCACTTGAACGCCAGTTCCTACAGTTTGAGCAGCCTCTTCAGCGTCGGTTCCGTGAGTTCTCGCGCCGGAAGCGCCCGTTGGGGACGAGGCGTGAAAGGACCTACGTGGCAGGCACCATTACCGATACAAGTGCTCTACGATCTCCTTCTCGCCCCATTCGAGGATCTGCTACCGCCGCCGCGAAAGGAGCTAATCATGGTGGTGGAGAAGTCACTCTACTTGGCACCGTTCCCGGCTTTGCAGTCCAACCCAGGCGAGGATTATCTGTGCGAGAGATTTTCCTTGTTGGTAGTACCATCTCTTGCAGCGCTCAGAAAGAGATCGAAGACGCCTGTGCTGGAAGGCGGTGCTACTGTGGCCGCGCTGGTCGCCGGAAATCCCATTCTACCGGAGGATATTCGCGAGGAGTACGGTTGGGCCGAGAGCGTCGCTTCCACCGAGACCGAGTCGGAAATAGTCGCCGAATTATTAGAGGCCCGCGCAATGACTGGTTAGTAGCAGCCAGAGTGTTAAGCATCCTCTTAATTGTACCAAGCTCACGTTACGTACAATCTCTGACTCTCATTCATTGCAGGACTGGAAGCTACTAGATCCGCGGTTCTGCGATCTCTACCGGATGCGGAGTGCGTTCACCTGACAGTGCCGATCTTCTGGGGTACCGGCAGTCTAGCGTTTTCGCCCGATCAGTGCGAAGAGCCGTCCGAGAGACCGGAATATCTGATAAGCCAAACGGATTTACTTAGGCTGAAGATGTCCGCCCGTCTGGTCGTCGTGTCCAGCGGTCAGAGTTGGAGCAACGTTGATTGCACGAACGCCACGTCGGACGGCATACAGAATCTCGCCAGGACTCTATTGAGCGCGGGCGCGCAGTGTGTGCTCATAGGGATGTGGGCGGTACCACCGACCGCCGGCAGTATCTTATTGCGAGCGTTTTACAGCGCGATGTTGCAGGGCGCGAGAGCGTCGCGTGCATTGGCCGAGGCGATGCAGACCGTTCAGCATACCAGACACTTTGCTCATCCCGCTAACTGGGCCGGTTGGCTGCTTATCGGCGGAGACGCGAGGCTGTCCAACAAGGTATATTCGATACAACAATTGTATTTCAACAACTATAAAATGTAAAACAACGAATCCATTGAATGTCTTACAAGAAAGTAGATCCTTTAATTATAGAATTTTCACATTGTCTACAATGTAACAATTAGAAGACTATCAGAAAGTTCCGAATGAAGAAGTTTTAATATAGTATTTCGCAGCTTTAATGGTAATATTTCATCATTTTTCCCTCGTTTCATCAGGTCGCGCTCATGGGTCAAGCGTTGGCGGAATTATTGCGCGGTGGTCCCGAGCAGAGCAGGGACGCGCTGCGAGTGACGCTTCATCTGGTAGAGAAATCGTTACAGAGAATTCATCGCGGGCAGAAGAACGCCATGTATACGACGCAGCGCAGTATCGAGAACAAAGTGGGCGCAGCCACCGGTTGGCGAGAGCTCCTGATGTCCGTGGGATTCAGATTCGAGCCGGCCGGCAACGGTATACCATCCTCCGTGTTCTTCCCACAAAGCGATCCCGAGGAAAGACTGACGAGATGTAGCGCCAGCTTGCAAGCTCTACTAGGATTAGGTCAATCGTCGTTGCACGCCTTGGCTAGGCTGTTACAAGTATTGACTCACTTTAATTGACATGTTTAACCGAAGACGGTAAGAGGTTGTGATTTTAACTAATTGCGCTGCAAATGTTTCAGGCGCCGGAAGCTGCAGAAGACGTCATCGCTGCCATGAGAAGAGCCAGCTGCGCTACAGAAGGACAAGAAGTTATATTGCCTGTACACGTTTGGAGAGCATCAGGATCGCACGAACTGTTCGCTAGCTTAGGGTTCGACCTGATGGAAGTCGGGCAATCGGAAGTGATACTGAGAACAGGCAAACAAGCCTCACGTAGAGCCGTCCAGTTTGCTCTTCAAGCTCTTCTCGCATTATTTGGTAAAATTAAAATTCAACTATTGACACATCGTAACAGTAGTAAATACAAATTAATTGTATGCATTTGTCTAATGTGTGTATTATTAATTACAGATACACAGGAAGCACCAAAAAGTCTTAGCTTAGATTCAGGCAGTTCAATGGAGAGTTTAGCTTCCGTGGCCCACACCGAGAAGAACCTCGTGGAACGGCCGCGATTGGGAGGAGCGTTTGCAAGTTACGTACGACATCGTGGCGAACCAGACGGGAAAACTATGGAACCGCCGAACGTTTTGATACCAGCGTCACGGCAGCCGTGTCAAAACGGTGGAGGTATGTATATCTTAAAATTACAAGACGGAGCATCTGCCTTGTTCAAATATTACAAAACAATTCGCCCAATCGACGAGAACTTCACAGGATAAAAAAAAGGATAAAAATGTAGTTGTACGTTTGTACAAAAATCTCTATATTTTACATAGAAATTGAATATTACGTTCGAACGTTTCAGGCGAATCAGACGTGGCATTTACACCTAGTCCTCCTGTGGCTCTCAACTTGAATCACCAGACTCGTATCCGGAATCTTTATCCCGACCAGAACCCGGTGAGGCCCGGCTCGAGCTCGAGCAGTTCGGTGACAGATTGGGACAACGGCCACGCCACCGTGTTGCGACGGCAGCCGTTGCCGCCGTTGCCGGCTAACGTGTTGGAGAGATTGAGCGTGAGAACGGAGGTCGGCACGAGTACGTCGAGGAAGCCGCGGCACTCCGCGGCGTCGAGCGAGGACATTTGCAGCGCGCAGACCGACGCGACGCAGTCCACGGAGACGCATCCGCAGAACCTGAGAAACCTGGCCACTTCCCTGACGAGCCTGACGCGCGAACTCACGCCCACGATCTCGGAGGTTTACCACGAGCGCAATTTGGGATTGGGCCTGGCGCCGTCCTTGTCGAAATTGCTGGAAGAGGTGGGCGCCGTGTCCGAGAACGAGGAGTCGCAGTCGGCGAAGACGGTGGGCCACGGCCAGGCGCAGAATTGGATACAGAACGAGCCGGAGCTCTGCCGTAGGGACGAGGCCGATGGTAGATCTATCGCGGAGTCGCAGTGCAGCGCTGCCAGTTCGAACAAAATACCTCGGAAAGCTCCCGCGCTACCGATATAGATTATTTATATTTATAAGTTAATTTTGCGGAACAATATATAGTACTGGGTACCAAAGAATGGGAGACACATCGGGAAACAGGTGGTCGCCGCTTTGCAGCCGCGGCAGGGCCGACAGAAAAGCGATCGACGAAGAACGTAGTGCGAGCGCATATATTAAACTTGCTAATATTTGCCGGTATTCGAGACGAAACCCTGAAGGAATGCGCTAGAAACCGAAAATGCCTTAACATTCACTAAATGCACATACTTGCATACATATCCGTACGTGAGAGCTCGTGATATAACGAGTTCCATACGCATACAAGGACGAAATAATCTCGCTAATAAGCGCTAATATGCTCAAGTATGATTTTAATTGTAATCCGTCCAAACATTTAATTATTAACGCTCTTAATTAATGTAGCAAAGGATTATTCATAGAGTTCGGATGTCTGATGAGCTAAAAGAATCAACTTTCTTCTCATTTATGATGTCTGCCGTAAATAGTGTCAGCTCTACCAACATCCGAGCTCTAACTGTCACGTTTCTTAGAAAACGTTCCAAGTGTTCGTAGAGAACGCGAGGATCGGACTGACACTCTATGGTACGTTTGTACTTCGCAACACACATACCCTCACACACACACACACACACATGCAAACATACAAATACGTATTATATTAATTGTAAGAGAAACCTGTTAAGATAAATACTTTTGTTAAAGCTTGTCACGAAGGAAATTTGTTTTGCTCATACATTTTATTGAATTGAATGTTAATCTCAAAATTCTGCTTCGCAAAGCATATAAAAAAAAACAATAAAAATCATGTAACATTAACCTTCCTAATATATACTATATATAAGTGGATAATAGGATGCTAAAAATTCGCGTCAAGACCGAATCAGACCAGCAATTGCTGACTCGGATTGGCGATTGACGATTGTCCTCTAGCCAATGAGATCCGACTAAATCACTGGCCGCTTTGCTCTTATTGATTAAAGGACAGTCATCAATCGCCAATGCAATTCAATCCGAGTCAACGATTGCTAGTCTGACTCGGTCTTCGTCAACGTTCACCTCTACGGCTGGTATTACATTTGTCGTACAAGTTTTTCAAGCGTGTTGATTGGCTGCAGAATAGAAAAGTTCTCGAGTGTCTAGAAATTTTCTAGCTTCTAGCGGAGTCAACACGCTTAAAAAATTTGTCGTGTTCGTTACAAATGTAACAGCGTCCTACTGTGTTACGATTTCTCTGCGCACAACGGAACTAAATCTCGCCAACAGACTGACATGTAATTTAAACAGCAGATAAGAGATACTTTAAGGGTGTTAGAAGTAAAATATAAAAATCAAGGATATATGAAAGGGCTCGGGGGGCTTTATTCGATAAACAGTTAAAATAACTTTAAATGACCGGTGACTTGATCTACCAACCTGGCCGGGCCTGGCCCGACCGCGCATACAGTCTTGCTTCCCGCTGGGATTTGCGTGTGCCCCGCATCCTGTATAACGTTCGCCAAGAGACCCATGGCTTTAGCCTGCTTCGCGATCTCCGTAAGAGCAGCCTCGCTGTCCACCTGAAAAGCCGACGTATCTTTTTCCCATTCCGCCGTGTGCGAGAAAGTATTTATTTTAATACTATAAATTGTATAGTTAAATACGAAACGTCGAGCGACGGTCTCTTTCGATCGAAACCTCACGATCTGGTGCGATGTTAACAAAGAATATTTAATATATTGGACTGATACTGGAGTATATCGAGTTTGTTGTGTACTTTATAAGAACACATCTCCTTTGTCAATCGGTAGTACTGAGCGTCGCTTGAAATGCAATACCTTCAGGGTGATCTTGGCCTGGCCAGACTCCTCCCACGATCTCAGGATCTTCGGATGCTTACTGACGGCTTTGTAAGCCGCGACGGCGGCATGCGAGCACTGAGCTGCCACTTTTCCCTTTCCCATTTTCAAATCCGTCCGAATTATCAGGATCAGCTTGTAACCGCCGTCATTGTCCGTGTACGCCTAGACAACGCAAAATCATGTGAGCTTGAGAGAAAGAGAAAAGGATAGAGAGTGAGATTCGAAGCCAAGTTATACGGTCTTTACCACGTCATCGTCATCCGTTTCGTCGGAGTCCTTTGCAAAGGACTGGGAGCTCTTTCTGCGCGTCATGGCCATGAGTTTGTATAAACAATAGCCGAAGAGAGCTGCGGCCATAAACGCCACTTTCGGGTCCGTCGCCTGCGCTATGATCGTTTCGGCGATGCCGTCCATGGTTTTCAATAGTGCGCGATGGGATAAAACCTAGTTAAAGAAAAACACCTGCTGTCACTCAGGCCTGAGTAATTTGTATACAAAGGGAAAATGTACTTGTGTACTCTAAAGTGAGATAACCTATAACCGGCGGTATGTACATCGAAAGAGAACTCGTACGGATTTTCGGTATTTCGTGAAAAACTGTTCACGTTGCGTACGTTTATTGATACACACACACACGTGACTTTGATCAACTTGACGAAACGCGCGGTATTTTACTCACCGATACAGGATAGCGTCAACAAATCTGATCACCGTGGCATCATGTGGCCGAGCGTAACAGAGGTAACACGTGACACTGGATGACGAATCACGAGATATATGAGTCAAACTTTGTGCCCAACCAAAGATTTATGATCGAGCCCCAGGCCTAAGTTTTG
Organism: Vollenhovia emeryi; assembly: GCF_000949405.1. Classification (NCBI taxonomy): domain Eukaryota; kingdom Metazoa; phylum Arthropoda; class Insecta; order Hymenoptera; family Formicidae; genus Vollenhovia; species Vollenhovia emeryi. Next base: position 1,334,924 of record NW_011967205.1, read on the forward strand.
CAAGTACATCTCTTTAAGATGAGCCTGTAAGGCGCGAGACGGTGAGCCGGCCCTGATACAGGACGGCCCTGTATCGTACACCGAAAGGCGCGAAACGGTCGCAGCCATGGCGCGTTAACACGCGTGATCGCCAAAACCTCCTAACGGCTCGCGCGCCGTCGGAACGGAAAAAGCGGCGACTCTCTCTCGAGAAGCGGTGCGGGTAAGACGTAATTCGCAACGTGAGAGTCCTTACGAGTTTAAAAAGAGATTCGATACTCAGGTGTTCGGTATATTCTAATTAACGCGTGGTGCTTGTCGAGTGCACAGTTAAATTGTACCTGTGAATAAAAGCGTTACACTTCAAGCCTGTGAACTCTGATTTATTTCGACCACGTGCAACGAAAGTTCGGAGCGGTTCTTATTCCGGCAATACTTCCGGGTAATTCAACGGCGGTATTTGTTACAAGCCCAGGAGAAATGAAAAGTCAAGATGACAAATTGCGGTCAATTTGATGTCACATTGACCACAATATGACATAAATTTGGTCAATATGACATCAAAGCTTGATTTTCATTTCTCCTTGGGAGCCTTATATGGATTTAAAGTGTATGTAGTTAAAAAATTCTTTAGGAATTACCGTACTCTGTTTAAAATAAACTCAACGGCTCCTCTTTTATCAATAAAAGCGCCTCTAACAGTGGCTTATAGCCAATCAGAAGGTTTATTAGTCACTTTTAGATGCGCTTTTTATTGATAAAAGAGGACTCAGAATACGCGCCTAAAAGAATTTCTTTGCGAGTTCTTATAGAATGTAAAAAGAATTCATTTTGTATCTAGAAAAGAGCTCAGAATTAGCGACGGATGCTTTCAGAAACGGGAAAGACATATTGATCTCGCAATTGCGGATTAAAGGAAGATTCTTTTCGGATTTTTTTGGTGTGCCGTCTGAGTCGGTAACGCAGAGAGCTTTGTTACCCAGCGCGCGAATCGGGAAGCTAGCGACATCTCGTGCGGCTGCCTTGTAATCGCGGGCTTGACACGTATGACACCGACACGTATATACCGTTTCCCTCCGCATCTACATGTATTTAAATGTCAGCAAACTTTAACGTGGCGATTATTTGCGCATATTTCTCTCAGCCTTGATTTTAGGTACGTGCCCGGTCTGCCGTTCGCGAGCGTCTCGCGTCGAGCCTCGATTCAACGCGTCGCCGATACGCGCAATGTGCCAGGGACACCTCACCTAACCTCGCTAATCGTTCACCCGCTTTTCCTTAGCGCGTAGAAAATTGCACGCGAAAAAACTCGCGACAGCGTTGTTAAACCTTCCGTCTTTTCTCCGCAGGTTGTAAGGAAACTTTCATCTCGGACGCGTGACGAACAGCTGAGAAAATGAGCACGATAACCGAGCAACCGTGCTACACCCTGATAAACATCCCGACCGACACGGAGCCGCTGAACGAGCTCCAGCTGAAGCAGGACCTCGAGAAGGGTAACGCCAAGACGAAGATCGACGCGCTCAAGAAGACGATCCACATGATCTTGAGCGGCGAGCGTTTGCCGGGGCTGCTCATGACGATCATCAGGTTCGTCCTGCCGCTGCAGAATCACACCATCAAGAAGCTGCTGCTGATATTCTGGGAGATCGTGCCGAAGACCTCCGCCGACGGCAAGCTGCTGCAGGAGATGATCCTGGTGTGTGACGCGTACAGAAAGGATCTTCAGCATCCTAATGAATTTGTCAGGGGGTCGACTCTCAGGTGAGGTCACAACCGTGAGCGCCAGTCAAATTGCACTTTGTAGGCGTTGCACATGGTGAATGTTAGAGTTGCGGTTAAAAAGAAAAATAGCTAAGTGCGCACTGAATGCACGCTAAGGCTTGTTCAGTGTCAGTTCTCTTGTATTTATGATAATCTTGAATACACGTGCAGAAACTCATTTAGCCAAAAAGTGATTTGTACGGATACCGTGCGGATTATTTTACCAGCCAAGAAGCCTTTCAAGAGGTATTTAAAAAGTACTCCTTAAAAACAAGAATTGACTGTAAACGAGCCTTAGTGCGCACTGAGTGCAAGGAACCGAATTTGCTGAGAGTAAAAAGAGCAATGAGAGTGAAATGCGGTTCTTGTTGCGCGTCAAAATCTTGAATTCAATGAATATTACAAATATGCTTGTTTCCCAGACGTTTTGGTTTAGCTTGAACTGATCCTCGGCAAATTATTCCTTCACATGCATCGTTAAGCCCGAGCTGAGTCCCTTGAATTCTTTGCAACACTGAGGATGGCTCAAGCTGAGCCAAAATGTTTGGGAAAATGTGTATTTGTAATATTTATTAAGTTGAAGATTTCGGCATGCAACGGGAATCGCGTCATACCTTGACTGCCTTTTTTACTTTAATTTATCGCTAATTTCATTAGCAGGAGTGTTTAATTTCTTATTTCTGAAATTTGCAGATTCTTGTGCAAACTGAAGGAGCCAGAACTTCTCGAGCCACTGATGCCGGCGATAACCGGTTGCCTGGAGCACAGGCACTCGTATGTCAGACGTAACGCGGTGCTCGCCATTTTTACTATATACAGAAATTTCGAATTTCTCATACCGGACGCTCCGGACCTGATCGCCAAGTATCTGGAGGGGGAGCAGGATATGTCGTGCAGAAGAAATGCATTCTTAATGTTGCTGCACGCCGATCAGAGCAAAGCTCTCGCGTATTTAGCCGCGTGCCTCGATCAAGTGCCGAGTTTCGGTGATATACTGCAGTTGGTCATTGTTGAATTAATATATAAGGTACGGAATGCAAGTGCGCTGTGCATTTCGATGAGTCACATGTTCGTACAACAACTGTCATAGTTGTAATTCTCATCTTCCAGGTTTGTCTCGCGAATCCTTCGGAAAGGGCACGTTTTATCAGATGTATTTATAGCTTGCTAAATTCACCCAGCGCTGCGGTGCGTTACGAAGCAGCCGGCACGTTGGTGACCCTTTCCAGTGCGCCAACCGCGATCAAAGCTGCGGCGTCCTGCTACATCGAATTGGTTGTCAAGGAGAGTGACAACAACGTTAAACTTATCGTATTGGATCGGCTAATTGCAATGAAAGATAGTCCCGTGTACGAAAGGGTACTTCAGGATCTTGTAATGGACATACTTCGCGTTTTAGGTATTAATGATGGCAATGAGAAACTTGTTGGAATATTCATCGGCGGTTTTTATACTATTATTGTCATTTATCTCGAACAGGATCACCAGCCTTGGAAGTTAGGACGAAAACCTTGGCTCTAGCTATGGATTTGGTTACAACTCGCACGATCGAGGAAATGGTGCAGCTTTTAAAGAAGGAAGTTCTCCGGACAGCCGGCGGAGAGCACGAGGACGCTGGCAGATACCGCCAGCTCCTGATACGGACTCTCCACACTTGTTCCATGAAGTTTGCGGACGTTGCCGTTACCGTCATCCCAGTACTGACCGATTTTCTATCGGAGAGTAACGAGGCAGTAGCCACGGATCTTTTTGCATTCATTCGTGAAGCTATTCAGAGATTCGAGAATCTCAGACCGTTGATCATCGAGAAACTGTTGGAGGTGCGTGCGCGACGGTGTACTACTAAAAATACGGCCGGCAAGAGTAACGGAGACTAATTTTGATTTCGATAAAATAGGTGTTCCCCCACGTAAGATCCGTAAAAGTACACAGAGCCGCACTCTGGATTCTCGGCGAGTATGCCACGTCGAAAGAGGACATAGAGGCCGTGATGGGCCGTGTGCGGGCAGCGTTAGGCGAGCTGCCGTTGCTCGAGACAGAGAACAAACGGCAAGCTGGCGAAAAGTCCGAAGACGCTAACTCGCAAGCTGCACCTGCGCAACTCGTCACGTCTGATGGTACTTACGCGACTCAAAGTGCTTTCAGTGCTGCATCTGCACGTGAGTAACTCTTGTTCTCGTAGAATATCTATACATATGTGAAATTTCTAATACTATTATACACATTGTATACTACTGTATAACACATGCGAATTAATCGATAGGGAAAAAAGAGGAGAAGCGGCCAGCATTAGTGCAATACATGATGGAAGGAGATTTTTTCATTGGTGCGTCCTTAGCTACCACACTGGCGAAATTAGCCTTCCGTTATAAAATGCTCGAAAACAACGTCCAAAAGAGCAACAGGTTGCAGGCAGAAGCAATGTTTATAATGTCCAGCGTGTTACAGCTAGGCCGTTCAGGTCTTCCTATGAAAGCAATGACACACGACGATGCGGAGAGGATATCCCTATGCCTCCGATCTCTTGCTTGCCCAACACCTCTCGTACAGAAAGTCTTTACTGAGGGATGCCGCGATGCACTCGGTAGAATGTTGACCGCGAAAGCGGAGGAGGAGTCGCAAAATCAGAAAGCCAAGGAAAAGCCGGGCAGTATCGTTCAAGTTGACGATGCAATTCAATTCTTGCAATTGAGCCGAGGATCCGATCTGACCGGTGGGGCTGGCGATATGTTCGAGCAGAGCCTCAGCGCAGCTGTAGCGGGACGACCTGGCGCCAGCGGAGATGCTCCGAGTGCCTTGAGCAAAGTCATTCAACTCACCGGTTTCTCGGACCCCGTTTACGCGGAGGCCTTGGTCCACGTTAATCAGTACGACATCGTGCTCGACGTGCTGATAGTTAATCAAACGGAAGACACGTTGCAGAATTGTACGTTGGAATTGGCCACTTTGGGCGATCTGAAATTGGTGGAAAGACCGCAGCCCATCGTACTCGCGCCTAGGGATTTCGCTACCATTAAAGCGAACGTGAAGGTTACATCTACGGAGAACGGCATTATCTTTGGAAATATTGGTGTGTAAAATTTAGATAATTTTGGACAAATTGCAACACATTGCTGTCCGTTTCGGGAGCTAACAATTTGATTATTGATCATCACGATTATTCTTTTTTATTTGTAGTTTACGATGTATCAGGAGCGGGCTCTGATAGAAGCGTGGTCGTTCTTAACGACATACATATCGACATTATGGATTATATAGTGCCCGCAACTTGCACTGACACAGAATTCCGACAGATGTGGGCCGAATTCGAATGGGAGAACAAAGTTTCTGTTAATACGACTCTGTCCGACTTGAGGGAGTATCTTGCACATTTGTTGAAGTCCACAAATATGCGTTGTCTCACGCCGGAAAAGGTACGTCTCATTCTTTGGACTAATTTTCTATTAAAACAGCATTGCTGCTAGAAAAATTATTATTGTTTTCTCTACAGGCTCTTTCGGGACAGTGTGGATTTATGGCGGCAAATATGTATGCTAAATCGATATTCGGTGAAGACGCATTAGCGAATTTATCTATCGAGAAACCACTGAACAAACCCGACGCTCCAGTGGTCGGTCATATTCGTATCAGAGCTAAGAGCCAAGGTATGGCTTTATCCTTGGGCGATAAAATTAATTCGGCACAGAAAGATCCGCTGACTAAAGTTGTGCAAGTCGCTTAAACTCCATCGTTTCGACAAAATCTGGTCTACACGGCGCAGTTGAGTCTCTCCGACTCGGATGATTACTTTTGTGGAGTTTACAGAACTTTAAAGATTATTATTAAATGATTTTTGCATATTTATGGCATTTAAACCATGTTATTTAGACAATACAAACATCTTGATACATTATAGGTATCCTTTTAGATTTATGTATTATTTGCCGATCGAAATACATTAGACTTGTTCATATAAATCACAGTTATAACAAGATACATATTAATACATGCCCATGTTAATTTGTATCATGTTTAATTCCTGCCAATTTACTTCTCCTATCATAAGCATACAATTAGTATCGTACATGAAAATATATTCATAGATAAGAAAATTAACATGGTATATGCACATTTTATCTATGTATGTTCCATTTCTTTATTTGTCTCTAAATACAAATATATAAAAATGTATATAATATCTCTCTGTATCTTTTTAAATAAAATAATGGGAATGCATATATATATAATCCTTTATAAGTTTTCTATAAATAAAATAAGAGTTTTCATGTAATGATTTTAGAATCATGAGAAATATTTGAAATAATTCTAAATTTTTTTCGATGTGGAATATAGAAAAATTTTCATGAATTTTTATATTTACTTCCATTTTTCCATTCATTTTCAAAATGACAAAATAATAGACAGGTCTGGGAAAGTTACCCAGCAAACACAAAGTAACAGTTATGTAACTGTTACTTTGTGTTTACTGGGTACTTTATAAAAGTATTTAGTTACAGTTACAGTTGTTTCGTTAAAAACGTAACTATGTTACAGTTACTTACAAGTTACAGTTACAATTCTGAAAAGTAACGTTTTACAGTTACTCGAAAAGTAACGAACTGTTACTTTGCAGTTCATACTTTCTTGCAATAAAAATAAAAAAATCAAATCTTCATTTTAATTGTAAAGTGTCGATAAAGCAAGCAATCCAGTAGAAAGAAATATCATTTATCAAATGTACCTATAACACTATCTTTTAACATTTCCCCCCCCCTCTCTCTCTGACATTAGTTTTTCTTTATATTAAGAGAAGTTTAATACAACTTTACGGAACATCATTTATCAAGTATACATATACACGGTCAAAAAATTTTTTTAACTAAGTTAATAGATTTACTTAAAATTGTATTTTTACTGAAGCAAATATTTATTCTATTTAAATAAAAATATCAATTTCAAGTAAATCTATGTATTATATTGAGTAAGTTAATTGAAATCATTACATTATCTACATTTAAATCAAGATTTCATGATATATACTATTCATTAAATAAAATAATTGTTTTTGTTAAATAAGAAATCCAATTTTCTTTGCTGTGAAAATTACATCTTATTACTTATACATTTTATCCTTTTTTAAAACAGATATTACCAGCGCGAATATCGTTAATATTGAACAGTTGAGCCCTTCTTTCCGCGATGCCGATTGGTCTTCTCGAAGCGCGGTGTGCTTCACGTCTCTTTTAGATTCGTATAGTAAATGAAGATTTGTAATTTAGAAATATACATTTGTATACACCAACTATTTAGGTAAAATCTCTAATCTTGGTAATTAGAATTTAAGTAACAACGATTTTTGTTCCGATACATTTTCTCGATTGAACAGAATTAATCGTTAATTTAATCAATAACCAATAAGTCCGCAGAATGATACACAAAACGTAGTAATTAGTCACGGAACAAAGTAATGTAAAATATTAAGTACAGAATTTTCAATTTCGTAGGCGGGACAACGAATTCTCAACGTTCGTAGTTGTTTTTCTCTCGGCGCGGTGACGTTGTACGATGTTTGCATGCCATTGTGTACCCCGAAGGTCGCCGCGCTCACTCGCTCGCCGAACGTCGAGCCGGCAAGCAGTGGCGAGAGTCGCTCCGTGCGTAGTATTATTTTTGCGTTATCGGTTTCGAAGACTCGATCGCGATGAATGTAGGGATAAAACGCTATTGATTTGCACACCTTTATCAGTAACAAGTAACGTTCCTCGATTAATTATTAAGTTTCTACAACTTGTAACGAGAAACGAATTGCATGTTGAGGCGACGGCTCTTTATCAACGTACACATAGATATTTTCTACAACTTGTAACGAGACTAACTCATCTAAATTATGAATGTAAACTGTGGTATTGTGTCGCGGTTACATCCCGTTTACGCACCGCGCTTTTAATTATCTATCGATTTCGTGTAATCTGTTCCATTTTCGGGAAAAGTGAAAAATTTGTACGACTTCGGCTGTAATTCGCTCTGCTGTTCTTCGCAACTCGGACGGGCAGGAATTAAGTAAAGAAAGTCGCTTATTGCACGTCGTTACATTATATAAATGGAATTGAAAATAATCTCGATTAACTGTTGCAATTAATAACAACTATTTATGGCTGGAAATTTCGGTCACATGATTTAATTTGAGGATTAGATTAAATGACAAAGATTGTAAAATATCGTTTCGTCGCGGACTAATAACTACTTCTTTATCGCGCAGATTATGCTTCTGGTGCTCGCTTTGCGTTTTATATCGCCAATTCAAAAGTGATTTATCCATTATCCTATTTTCCGAATCAAAAATGCAAGTTGTTAATTTGAGTAATTTGTATGATAGAAAGTCACACGATATTTGTTAATAATATTTCGTGCGTTTCGCGGTATCTCACATCGCGTACGGGAGTGCCCGAAATTTCGCGCGATCGATGATTTTCGCGAGTGTTGTGTGAGTACAAGAAGGAAATCTAAAAGGAGGAGGACGAGGTCTAGGAGGCATCGGGCAACGGCGGAGAAATCGTGAGGTGAGTGTCTTACATTTTTATGTTATTTGCTATTTGAGCAAAATAAAACATCTGTTCTGTGTTTTTATTTTATTTATTCAAATGATTCGAACGAAAGTGCGAATAAGTATTAGAGACAAACCCATACGTTTAAAATTTGTGAGTTTATATTTAAAAGGAAGACTTTATCAGTGTTCTATATAGTTGTTATAATAAATACCCATTTAAAAAATATAAAATATAAAGTATATTTAGGCTACGTTCGGGTATACTCTAAACGGAGCAATTTTCTTCAACTTTTGCAAGTAGCAAGGACAGAGCACAAGTTTAATTTATCAGAGTGCAATCCTATTGATTGTACGATATAAACGGAGCAATCTTGCATGTATGTACATGTACAAAATAATGTTTAAATAATTTTCTAGTGAATATAAAAAACGGTCTGCTACAAATTTTATTGGAAAAAAGAGTACAAATTTGATACAAAATCTAACACATTTAATTATACCAAAATGCTAGTAGAAATAAAGCATGTTAATTAAATATGATGAATAATGATAAAAAGTCAAACGTTAATTTACTTGCTATACAATCTAATATAGTTTGTCAGCCAATTTTTATATTTAGCAGTTATACGTATAATTTATACTTCAGCATTTTACTGTTTATTCGATTGCCGTGTGTAAGTTTCATGATAAGGGCATACATATTCAGCGTAGACATCTGCGGGATGCAAAACGAAGAAGATTGGTTTTTGGCTCGTGTCGCTACATCAATTTTTTGCTGAGTTATAGCGTTTTAAAAATCGGACGCGCGCGCCCCATTCATGTGAGAAGGCCGCGCGAATTTTATGCGAGTAGTAGGCGAGCGTACTACGTCCTCAAAAAACTGGCATAAAAATATACGAGGTACACCTGTTCGGTAGTAAACATTGCCGCGCCAGACACCGCGCCAGACGCCGCGCCGCCGCAGCATCATGCTTCTGTCTCGGGATTAAGAGTCGATATAATCATCGATATCTTCGCACAGAAAAATCGTAGCAAGATGATCTTGGTCTCGTTGGAAAGCTAAGATTTCAGCGCTTCTAACGAGATAATAATCACTTGTCTCGGATCATTAGTTTATGAGACATCATCGATTAATTTTGAAAATAAAATTGAGTTTGTCCCGAGATCGAGATCACGAGTCAATATAATCATCAATATTTTTGCACAAAAAAATCGTAGCCAGATGATCTTGGTCTCATTGGAAAGCTAAGAATTCAGCGCTTTTAACGAGATAAGAATCGCTTATCTCGGATCATTAGTTTATGCGTTATCATTGATTAATTCTGAAAATATTGATTTTCTTCCGAGATTGAGATCTCGAGTCGATATAATTATTAATATCTTCGCACAGAAAAATCGGCCTAATGCGATTTGTGGAGGTTCAAAATATATACAAAGTAATTATTAATGTAACTATTAAATTAATTACTAGTTATCGAAAAAATGTAACTGAGTTAAGTTACAGTTACAGATGGAGAGAGTAACGAAGTAAAGTTAGAGTTACTAAAAAGAAGTAACTGTAACTGTAACTTCGTTATAAGTAATGTGTTACTGCCTAACCCTGATGATAGGTTTGTATGAAATGGTTCTACAACGAAATCTGTTGACATATTATCACGAGACACGGTAGTGTCTCGCGCCAAGTATAAGCGACTAAGTATAAGCGACATTTATTATACCTGTTAAAAGATTTTATCAATATGCATATTATACATATATTCATGTAATTTTATAATCTTAAACTTTAACGTGTTTACAGTATATTCAAGTTACATAATAATAATAATAAAAATTTGTGCATTAATACGTGCACATTCTTCATAGATGAGATTTTAATAACAGTGCATTACAGTAGCAATAATAGAGGTTGTTCCTCCTGTAAGCAAATTCACTCATTTATATGCACGAAACTCAGCAGAAAATCAATTAATGCAATATTTAACACACACTAATATCTATAGTATGTACAATATATATAGTATTTATAGTTAGTATTAATATCTATAGTAACTTACATAATGTTTCCTTTTACTTTTACTAATTTTTAGATTATATTAGGATCAGAATACCTAACCAAATAAATCCCATATTGTTCCGACCAAATCTAATAGTCCCTGCAAAATATTAAAAAAAGTTTTGTGCACAAGAATATTTAATATTATTGGTATTTAGTATTTAATTAGATGTGTTTCGTTATAAGTAGAGAAAAGTCCTCTGTTATGTGATAGGCTCTTAATATGAGATATCGGCTTTTTAACATCTAATTTTACAAATGTTTTTTAGCAATGATTACACGTAAGATCTAACAATAAATTAATTACCATTAAATAGATTTTACTCCAAAGGCAATCAATTCATGGTGAGACCAACACATGATGCCTATTAATCAGGGTTGGGAAGTAACTCGTTACTTGTAACGAAGTTACAGTTACAGTTACTGTTTTTTGATAAACTTAACTTCGTTACTTTCTTTCCATCTGTAACTGTAACTTAATTCAGTTACATTTTTTTATAACTAGTAACTAATTTAATAGTTACATTAATAGTTACTTTATATATTTTTTAAACCTCCACAGATCGCATTAGGTCTTGCATTTGCACATAAACGCTTTTATCGACACTTTATAATTCAAGCGCAGATTTGATATTTTTATTTTCATTGCAAGAAAGTGACTGCAAAGTAACGATTCGTTACGTTTTTCAGAATTGGTAATTTGTAGCTGTAACTATAGTTACATTTTTAGCAAAAAACTGTAACTGTAACTAGGTACTTTTATGAAGTAACTTTTCCAACCCTGTTATTAATTTAGCAGAAACCTGTGTTATCATATATTAAAAGCATATCTCATAATAGCTGGGGACTTTCCTCGTACATACATAATATACAGGGGGGCAAAAGTTCCGGAAAGGCTAAATATCTTAGAAAATATTGATTTATTAAAAAAATGTTTCAAACAAAAAGAATAGGACTTAAGAAATAAAAATGTTAAATAAAAACCCCTACTTTTTATTACATAATCTTATAGATAATCTTGAGAGCTTTCCAAAACACTATAATAAAGTTATTTTTCATTAAGTACTTTTGGAGTCACAAAACTTGAAATTTACAGTACTGCCGGCATTCGCATTACCTAAGGTGTACCACGTGGATGTTGTCCAGTGAATTGACACCTCTTGTGTGCGCGGGGATAATTAATTGAAAATAAACTACTTATATAATAAAAGATACATAATTTTATATACTACATAATTGTATAACAATAAAGTAGTATACCATATACTGATTTCTGTCTCATTTCTGTACTCATACAGTAATTACGCGTTTCTAAAGAGATATAATATAATGTCTCTGTAGCAACACTCATAACTCCAGTGGGCCTAATAGCATTTGACCATATGCCATACGCTGACTAGAAGTTGTAGAAAGCACTTGAAAAGGGCCAAAGCCAAAGGCCGAAACGTTGTGTTAATAAAGGAAGTTTCCTGTAGCCAATTGTGTTGGATTATTCAACTTAATTGTTAACTAATTACTGGCGATTCAATATTTTCAAATTTTGCTTACAATTGTATAAGATGAACCACAATTTATATAATAAAACTTCATTCACTTTCTTTGAAGGCTATATTTAAAGTCTCTCATACAGCACGCATGTCGAAAAGACGTTTTAAAGATGTCTTTTAGACATACGTATTGTTTGGGCTATTATATTTTTATTTAAATATGTCTCTTTTCTTCTTTTTAGAATATTAGTTTTGTTTTAATATTAAATATAATTTACTTTGTGTACATTTATTTATTTTTATATTTAACATTTACCTAGTGTTTTTATGTTTCGGGTACTATAAACTATCAAGTGGAAAGTCTTTCCCATGTTCTTTCGAGTATTACGAGTTTGTTTTACTAACCAAATTAAAAAGAATTGATAGAAAACTCAATTATATAAATTATAAAAGAAGTTTAATCGTTGTTAGCCAATTAAAGAAATATAGTAGTCAAAACATCTTTAAGACGTCTTTTAGACACATGTGTGCTGGGAGACTTTAAATATAATCTTCAAAGAGAGTAAATGAACTTTTTTATTAGATGAATTGTGGTTCATTTGATATAATTACGTAGTATATACAATTATGTGCCTTTTCTAATTTAGTAGTTAATGTAGTATAAACTAATTATATAATAAAACATTCTTGTTTATATACGTATACTTCTTTACTTTTTAGAATATTATTTTTATTTTAATAATTAATATAATTTACTTTGTATTATTAATTTTTATATTTATCATTTACCGAGCCTTGTTCTTCTAATTCTTGCGAGTCTGGTTTATCAACCTATAATTAAAAAAAGATTAAAACTGAATTATATAAAAGAAGTTTATTAATAGCCAATTAAGGAAATATAGGTAAACTTTAAATATAATCTTCAAAGAAAGTAAACGAACTTTTATTAGATGAATTGTGGTTCATCTTATATAATTATGTAGTATATATTATTATGTATTTTTTATTATTATGTAGTTAATGTAATGTAAACTAATTGTATAATAAAACAATTTCGTTCATATACGTATATTTCCTTACTTCTTTTTAGAATATTATTTTTATTTTGATAATAAATATAATTTAACAAGAATAAAGACTTATTGTCGCCAGTAAGTAATTAACCATGTAGGAAAATTAATAAACGATACAACTGGCCAATTCAAATTAAAGAAATTTATTGCAAAAAATATTACCTCTCGGTCAGGGTTTGTGCCTGGACCTCTCTACACTCTTTTTACTTAAAAATTGCGTATTGATGTTTCTGTCACTGTCGATAACCCGAGTTGGCGCGCAGTTTAAAGTCGAAGAATAGACGCGAAGATATCATCATTGGACTGTTTATTGCGACAAATATTACCACATGTCTGAGTGGTCAAATTGGTGAAACGTCCACCAAGAGTCTAGGGAGGTCCAGGCACAAACCTTGACTGAGCTAATATTTTTCGCAATAAATTTCTCTAATTTGAATTGAATCTAATTTGAACAGTTGTGTTGTTTATTAATTTTCCTACGTTATAAAATATAATTTACTTTGTATTAATTATTTTTATATTTAATATTTACCAAGTCTTGTGTTTCTGGTCTTGGGCTAACAATTGGAGTGAATTGTTCATATTCTTCTGATTCTTGCGAGTCTGGATTATTAAACTAATTAAAAAGAAGATAGAAAACTCAATTATATAAATTATAAAGGAAATTTATTAATAGCTAATTAAAGAAATATATAATAGTAGACATTAAATGTAATCTTTAAAAGAAGTAATTAAACTTTTGTTAGATAAATTGTATGAATTATATTATATGTATACATATAATGTTGTACTATAAACTAATTAATATGTATAGTAAAACTTTCTCGTTCGTATATACTTTCTTACCCCTTTTAAGAATATTTATTGTTGTACTTTAATAACAAATGTAGTTTATTTTACAGACTTACAATTATATTAATAATTATACTTCCAGGTATATATAAACCTTTAGGTGGTTCCAGTTGTTCCACTTGTTGATAATTTGGACTATTTAACAATTCGTTACTATCTTTATGTATCTAATTAAAAAGAAGGTAAAAGGCTGAATTAATAAAGTTTTATTAGTTAATTTAACTGACAGTTTTATAAATAAAATTAATCATCGATGTTGTTAAATAAATCGCATGGATCATTCTGTATACATATAATTTGGAGCATGAAAAGTATACATATAATGTAGTTAATAGTATAATAAAGCATTTTCGTTCATATACACATACTTTCTTATTTTCTTGTAGAATATTCTTTTGATAAAAAATGTAATAAGTTACTTTATGTAATTAATTTTTATATTTAACTATTTAACACACACAGTTGAAAAATTTGTTTTAAATTTAACAGATGTCACATGTCCCAAACGGTCCACACAACTTTTTGTGTTATTTTAACGTAATATGGGTATGTTAAATAATCACACTAATACTATGTTAATATTTTAACACAAAATAAATGCAAATCTCAAGATATATTAAAATAAATTTTTTGTAAAATTAACATATTTTTAATGACAAAATGAATTTAAAAAACATAATTTTCACATTTTACATATGTAATAAGTCAAATGACGGTTCGAAATTACTCTCACTTATGTTATGTAGAATAAAATCAACGTTTTATTCTGTAAATTTTAACAGATAAATTTTGTTACTAATAATATAGAACATATGTATTGTGTCAGATTAAAAAATAAGTACACATTATGTTGTTTTAACATTTCTTTTCGGTTATTTTAATGATTTTACATTTGAGGTCAATTAACACAAGAGCAATATGTCAAATTAACACATGAATGTGTTAAACATTTAACACAAAGATTTTAACCGGCATTTTTTTAAACAAGAAAACACAAATTTTCCAACTGTGTATGTTCGTTCTTTACCTCGCCAGTATCACATTTGTATTTCTGCAAGTCTTACAATTCTATATACTACCAGTCTAAGTAAAAAGAAGATAAAACACTGAATTAAAAGAAATATATTCATAGTTAATTTAGCTGACAATTTCAGGCACAAAATTAGACAAATCGATGTTGTTAAATAGTAAATTCTAATAAATAAGCCATGCAGATTTGTGACATTTTCAGCCTGCAGATGAAATATCTAAAACCGTTCGTTATCTTACAATTAAAGTTATATTTTTACTGTAACTTGAGGTTTCTAGTATGTTATAAACGTTATTTAGAAGAATATTATTTCCGATACTAAATTATGTATAAATAGATGTTATTGTGTACTACTAAAAGATTAATTTTTTTCGTAATTCTTTTAAACTTGTCTCTTTGTGCAAAAGAGCACCTTTACACGTTTGACAGCATCACTTTCGTCTGATAAGACGATGCAGTGATAAAAATGATTTTATAGTAAAAAATTATGACACATTATTGTACATACTGCTTTTCCAAAAACGCTCCCGACGAAGGCCAACAATAGAAATACGTACAACGTCTGCATTGTCACAATACGTCAACTTTATCAAAACGAGTAATACAATTTACACGTTGAAAATATTAAGCTTCTATGAAATATTTTGTATAAGATCAACTCGTGACTGAGAATTCTAGAAAATATTTAGCAGTTCGTTTGGCTTGCTACCTTATGAAGGTATGCCATATCTTATCGTTTCTTGAAAATTGTGCTACTTGTATATTATAAAGTTATGTTGGAAAACTTTTAAGAGACGTCATTTTTGTTATCACAAGGAAAATTTTCCATCATACGTACATGTCATTACAAAAGTTTGTAACTTTAGTTTTTTAATGAAAAGTTTTTGTGTAATCTATATTTTATTTAATGTACGTACATTTAATTAATTGTGCATTTATATTACGCTCATTGTTTGGATTTGTTAGAACCTTGATTTTAATTTATTAAACATTTGCGTCATTTCTGGTGAAGTTTGTATGGTGATAGCAGCATGAAACTAAACACATAATTTTTTTGCAAGTCACTAAATTATTTATAAATATAAATATATACAAAAATTTCTTAGTTCTCTCTCTCTCTCTCTCTCTCTCTCTCTCTCTCTCTCTCTTTCTCTCTCTCTCTGTCTCTCTCCATAGAATTTAAAGTTAAATATTAAATGTGTGACATTTTCTAGATTATTTTGATGCTGTGGGATTGACTTCTTCTCATTGTTAGTAAATTCAACGAACGGTTGGAATTGTTAACGTTTGTAACATATTTTTAAACATAATCTTTAAAAGTTTTCAAAATTTACTTTCAAACATAGAAAAATTCAAACTTTAAAAAGTACTTTCATAAATATTATTCTAAATAACACGTTGAAAATATTAAGCTTCTATGAAATATTTCGTATAAGATCAACTGGTGACTGAGAATTCTAGAAAATATTTTGCAGTTCGTTTGGCTTGCTACCTTATGAAGGTATGCCATATCTTATCGTTTCTTGAAAATTGTGCTACTTGTATTATAAAGTTATGTTGGAAAACTTTTAAAAGACGTCATTTTTGTTATCACAAGGAAAATTTTCCATCTTCAACAAAATTATAATAACTTAATATAATTTTGTTGAATTTACTTTTAAGAAGTAATCATTTACATATCTTTTGACAGTAAAAGTTTGTCATTGTTAAAGATCAGATTGTATATCATACAATAGAATTTGCGAGTCGACCATAAATGCAGAAATAAAATTTCAAATTTAAGATTAGGCATTGTAAAAATACACTTGTCCTTGTATACGTGAGTCACGTATCTTCGAGGCTAAAAATAACTACTGTTAAGATAACGAATGTGTTATTATTTTAAAATATTTAATGATTGTTTTACATATAAAGGCTGCTAACTAGCTGAATAACTCACTGTTACCTGATGAAACTTAAAACAGCACTTTGCGCGAATAAATCTCCTTTAATTTCAAAGAGAATGGAATATTACTGTAAAATGCAAAGGAGTAATCGAGTTATGAAAGTATTACGCGGTTGTCAGTGTGCGTGAGTCAATTTAATATAATAGTTACGTCACATCTTTATACAGATTGTGTTTTTTTTTACTTTTTTACTTTATACATAATGTGATTCTAGAACGGTACAACGGTGAACGTTTTGACTTTGATTTGAGTTATCTTTAGCACCAAGTTAACGAATAATTTCTGGGCCTGACGGCGGTTGTTCTTCAATGTTTAGATATTTTTCACTTTGGATGTTTCTTTCTTGATATGATCGTAGTTTGTAAAGTTGTTGTAAGTAACAGGAGTTGTCTATAAGTACGAGAGAGAGAGGGAGAGAGAGAGGGCGAGAGAGAGAGAGAGAGAGAGAGAGAGAGAGAAAACTAAGAAATTTTTGAAACTAGTTGAAACTAGTTTCAACTTACCGTGTGGCCCAGAGGTATTCAGCGAATAATTGATATTATTAATGAATTAATGAAATGCGATAATTAGAGTCAAGAAATTCTTACACTGATTAAATGTATATTTCGTGTTTGTCGAGCTAAACGTATAATATTAATTAAGCTTACAATCAACCATAACTGGCAACGTCTGTTTAACACAAAAAATAAACGTATAATGATAAATAACGATGCACAATCGTTTAGTGTATCTTCAAGTCGGAAACAATAAGGTTTATCAAAACATTAAACAGTTACGGCACACCAATTCGAGAGAGTCAAATGGAAATAAAACAGTGAAATCTTGGGCTGTATTACATCAATCCGTTTTTTAATATATTATCGCTTTTGGATAACTGATATTAATATATCAACTACAAATATACAACAACTATTGGAAACGTGTGTAATGTGGTTTCAATATAACTTGGAGTGAATTCTGTTTAGTGGAAAATTGATTGTTAGATCGTGTAATTGTTGCAAAAAAGATTTGTGATTGAATTTGGACATTGAAAACCCATTATCTCATATTAGGTAGAATCCTATTTCATAATAGAGAAATTTCCTTTATTAAAAGACATAATACATCTGGTGGGATTATGTCCTTATTAATAAAGATCTTTTTGCTCTGTACGTAAGAAAAGGAATTTATCATTAAGCATTACCTGGCCGATAAACTGTGGTACTGATTTAAGTGTACTTAAAATTTTGTCTCCAATATTTGTATCATGTATCACATTTGACAAGTCACCACACAGTACGAGCATATTATCATTTATCGTATGTGAACGTTTCTTTTAAAAAGATATAAGTACGGTAATGCTAGTGAGAAAAACTTTTTTATTTTTAGTAATGTTATGAAATGATTTTATACATGTTACCTGATACGTTATATTGATAATGGCTATTTATTTAGATTAATAATGTCGATAGTGTTTTAGAGAAATTGTAACAGAACTTCTTATATTGCGATTGATATCCAGTTGGACTACGTACTAATGTTTAATTTCTCCTGATATTATATATTTATATTTGTATTGGAAGATGACATTTTGTACACGCACCGGTAGAAATGGTGTCCGCATGTACATACGTATGAGGCAATGTATTGAAGAAATACATTAACTTAGATAAGATATTAATTAATATACATAGAAAAAGATTATAAGATTATTATACAGAATATAGTATAGACTTCTATTTTAAACTTGTTACCCTAATATCGACATGTGTCTACAAGTATGTCACTTACTTTATAAAGTACACGATATCTTTACATACGACGTCAGATATTACGGATGTTATTTAGAGATTACTTACAAGTTCATTAGTATACTTTAACACTTTGAGTGCCACGTCAACCACGTGGATAACGTGAAAATTTTCGTAAATACACTATCATTCAATTTCGAGTAATAAATTTCTTGATCTACTTAACCCTGCGCATACGGACTGGGACGAAAACGACCCGAGCGAAATTTCATTCGAGAATTCCCGGAAAACCAAGAACGGGAGAGGGTCGGCTCCCCTCCCTAAAAAAACTTAGTGTCGGTAGGAACCTACAGGCGAAGCCCAGCCGTCTTTCGTCAGTTAGTCTCTGAGCTACAGCCGAAGGAAGTTGAGCGCTCGGCGAAAACGACCCAGTCTGTAGGGCGCGTTAGTAAAAAGTGATTTTAGCGCATCCATTTTTTTTGCTGCCAAAAGCCTCCAAACGGTGCACTAAGTTATGTAAATAAATATTTTAATTTTTAGAATTTTTTTTGTCAAAAAAAAGGTAAATTTTTTTTCAAAAATGGATATAAATATATAATATATGGATATAAATATACA
>NW_011967205.1:1354089-1357205 GCF_000949405.1 Vollenhovia emeryi
GGGTTAAGGATATTTTTATTAGATATTTAAGATATCAAGCAATAAGATAAATGTTATGTAATGTGAGATGTTAAGAAAAGAATAAAAGAAAAATAATATGCTAGATTTATGAAACTAATTACAGAAGGCTTCAAAAATGTACATACGTCTGATCTGTAACATAACACGTGTATAAATTCAACGAATCGCTTTTTGGCCCGTAACGCACGATGTAAAAAGATTCTAAACGTTCTCGGTACCGTAAAAAGTTTGCATGTGTGCATGTGTGCGTATGTTCTTTTATTCATACAGAACAGAATCGTCACATTGTCAGTGAATTGCTTGTTATAGTCATTAAAAATCCGCAACATCATTAGTTGCTTCGTGTCTTTTAAAATGTTTCGCAATCGCACATGTTATTCCACGTTGAGAATGCATTTGGTCACGCACATCATAGTTTTTCGGCATTGTCGTGTTACTCGATAAAATATCTGTATATACATAAAAGGTAAATCAAAGAGTAGAAAATGCAATAGAGACAGTAATATTTACAATGTTAGAGTGCATTCCTTACCAACGTCTAATCTTGCCTTTTTTAATACGAATGTTTTCGCTCTTGCTTTGGTTTAAAACAAATCTTCATCTTTATCTTCATTAAAGTCTTCGTCTACACTTGAATAATCCCTGTATTTAAATAAGAAGATTATAATAAAGTGAAAAATGCAACAGAATAATTATAATATTTCAATGGTTGTGTAGTAACTCGTAATTTGTAACGAAGTTACAATTATAGATACTTTTTGTGATATGGTTAACTTAATTTCGTTACTTTCTCGTCAGTAACCATAATTTAATTTATTATAGTTACATTTTTCGATAACTAGTATCTATTTTAATAGTTACATTAATCGTTTCATAATATATATTTTAAACTTCCACAAATTGCATTAGACTTTACATTTGCGCATAGAGGACTTTATCGATGCTTTACAATTCAAATACGGATTTTATATTTTTATTTTTATTGCAAGAAAGTAGCTGCAAAGTAATTGTAACGCGTTACTCTTCAGAAATATTAACTTCTAACTGTATCTAGTTATATTTTTAGAGAAAAAACTGTAACTATAACTTTGCGTTAAATGTTCATAATCTTCTTGATCGACTATAGAGCTAAATCATTTAATTTTAGATTCAAAATAGCAGTTACAAATATTTAAACACTTGATTTATTAATTTGTATCACATAAAATTAAAACTAAACTTATTTAAGAGATTAATGTAATTGACACATTAAATGTACTGGATGTAAATGTAAGTGAATTATATTGGACGATATACAAACGCACATATGCAATCGCACATACACGCATCCACAAACAATCTACATATACCTATAATACATAGGAATAGTGGCTGATAATAGGTAATACCGTTCGTAGGTTGCCGTCAACCTTTTCTTTTTAATGTAATTTCCATTGAAATTAAAATAAGGTTGTTAATTTTTGGTTTGTAATATTTCTTTACATACATTATATATTATACGAAAAAAATAATTACTCGAAACTTGTGTCCTGTCTTTCCGGTGATTGTGAAAGTCTATTTATCTGGTTTGATGATTACGCTCCACTTTGAAATTGTTTGGTACCATGAAACTCTTCACCTTCTGTTGATCTCGACGTGCCCGATGAATTTCTGAATTTACAATAAATATAAACAGGGATAAAGAATAGTAAATGCAACAAAGAGATTGATATTTAGAATAATACAATCATGCATTACATATTAACAGGGTCCCTTAATTTTTTTCTCAAATTGAGTGGTTCTGCCTTTGATCTTTTTAATGCTTCATACAATTCTTCATCAGATTCAGAATTTGAAGAGGACCTGTATTAGCAAAAAGAACGATTGACAAAGTAAAAAATGCGATAGAATAATTAATATTTCAAGTGTCATTAATACATTTATCAGTCTATACATGCACGCATGCATATAATTTATACGATTGGTTGATAATACATTAGTATGTCACCATTTAAATAGTGGTAAAACAGACTTAACTGAATAGAAAATCCATATGCTATTTCGCATATTTATTAAAATAAAATTAATTAGAAATAAAATTAATCAACTAATAAAGACCTGTAAATGGATATCTGATTTAGCGGTAGGAGAGACTTACTCTTTTCCTACTCTTACGCATTAACAGTGTTACATGTACTTTGCCACATTTCTTATATATGTTATATAATTTCAAAAATTAATTACTCGAAATTAAATGCCTTTCTCTTTGTTTCTCTGTAAATCGGCTTCGCCTCGTTGAATGTTTGTAATTCATCTTGAAATTGCATAAAACCATGAAAATCTTCACCTTTCGTTGATTTCGATGTGCTCGGTAAATTTCTGCAATTCAATGAACAGAGATAAAGAATACTAAATGCAATAGAGATATTAATATTTAAAATGATACAATCATTCATTACACATCGACAATCCCTCTTCTTTTTCCTCTTAATTTTCTTCTTAAATCTTTCGCTTCTGCTTCCGATCTTTGTAATGCCTCACGCAATTCTATGTTAGATTCTGAAGTCGAAGTGGACCTGTATTAACGAAAAGATTAATTGTCAAAGTAGACAATGTCATATAATAATTAGGATTTCAAGCGTTATATGTTTTCAAGCGGAATTATCAGATCAGAGTTTCATGTTTGAAATTTATAGTCAACAGTGTCAGAAATGTTAATATTTATATTTATAGGATATTTGCGACTTGTCGATAAATAAGTTACTTGCAGTTAAAAGTTCGGGAATACTCTACATAACATTACTTTAACACTTAATTATAATATTATCACAAAACGCAAAATGTTAAACTTTTTTCAGGAGATTTTTATAATATAACAAATTTATCTCAACACACTTATTTTTTTACACCTCCTTGCCATTTTGTTACTCGTTTCCTCAAAATAGTTCCATATATTTTCACGGCCAAATTTAACAAGAACGTATACTTTTATGGACATACATTTGTAATTTGATGAAATAATTTTGGTAATTATGCATAAAAGCGACTTCCTCTCCGATTTGTTTTATTTTTAAATATGTTGTTGGGGATGTCTTCCCGAGTCATTTCATATATAT